>NC_087188.1:4406034-4513534 GCF_035594125.1 Scylla paramamosain
GGTTTAGAAGATCATTAATGAATAATAAGAAGAGAGTGGGTGACAGGACAGAACCCTGAGGAACACCACTGTTAATAGATTTAGGAGAAGAACAGTGACCGTCTACCACAGCAGCAATAGAAAGGAAACTTGAGATGAAGTTACAGACAGAAGGACAGAAGCCGTAGGAGGGTAGTTGGGAAATCAAAGCTTTGTGCCAGACTCTATCAAAGGCTTTTGATATGTCCGAGGCAACAACAAAAGTTTCACCAAAATCTCTAAAAGAGGATGACCAAGACTCAGTAAGGAAAGCCAGAAGATCACCAGTAGAGCGGCCTTGACGGAACACATATAGGCGATCACATAGAAGGTTGTGAAGTGATAGATATTTAAGAATTTTCCTGTTGAGGATAGATTCAAAAACTTTAGATAAGCAGGAAATTAAAGCAATAGGACGGTAGTTTGAAGGATTAGAGCGGTCACCCTTTTTAGGAACAGGTTGAATGTGGGCAAACTTCCAGCAAGAAGGAAAGGTAGATGTTGACAGACAGAGCTGAAAGAGTTTGACTAGGCAAGGTGCAAGCACGGAAGCACAGTTTTGGAGAACAATAGGAGGGACCCCATCAGGTCCATAAGCCTTCCGAGGGTTTAGGCCAGCGAGGGCATGGAAAACATCATTGCGAAGAATTTTAATAGGTGGCATGAAGTAGTCAGAGGGTGGAGGAGAGGGAGGAACAAGCCCAGAATCGTCAAAGGTAGCGTTTTTTAGCAAAAGTTTGAGCAAAGAGTTCAGCTTTAGAAATAGATGTGAGAGCAGTGGTGCCATCTGGTTGAAGTAGAAGAGGGAAAGAAGAAAAAGCAAAGTTATTGGAGATATTTTTGGCTAGATACCAGAAATCACGAGGGGAGTTAGATCTTGAAAGGTTTAGACATTTTCTGTTAATGAAGGAGTTTTTGGCTAGTTGGAGAACAGACTTGGCATGGTTCCGGGCAGAAATATAAAGTGCATGAGATTCTGGTGATGGAAGGCTTAAGTAACTTTTGTGGGCCACCTCTCTATCATGTATAGCACGAGAACAAGCTGTGTTAAACCAAGGTTTAGAAGGTTTAGGACGAGAAAAAGAGTGAGGAATGTACGCCTCCATGCCAGACACTATCATCTCTGTTATGCGCTCAGCACACAAAGACGGTCTCTGACACGGAAGCAGTAGTCATTCCAAGAAAAATCAGCAAAATACCTCCTCAGGTCCCCCCAACTAGCAGAGGCAAAACGCCAGAGGCACCTTCGCTTAGGGTGATCCTGAGGAGGGATTAGAGTGATAGGACAAGATAAAGATATGAGATTGTGATCGGAGGAGCCCAACGGAGAAGAAAGGGTGACAGCATAAGCAGAAGGATTAGAGGTCAGGAAAAGGTCAAGAATGTTGGGCGTATCTCCAAGACGGTCAGGAATACGAGTAGGGTGTTGCACCAATTGCTCTAGGTCATAGAGGATAGCAAAGTTGTAGGCTAGTTCACCAGGATAGTCAGTGAAAGGAGAGGAAAGCCAAAGCTGGTGGTGAACATTGAAGTCTCCAAGAATGGAGATCTCTGCAAAAGGGAAGTGGGTCAGAATGTGCTCAACTTTGGAAGTTAAGTAGTCAAAGAATTTCTTATAGTCAGAGGAGTTAGGAGAGAGGTATACAGCACAGATAAATTTAGTATGAGAGTGACTCTGTAGTTGTAGCCAGATGGTGGAAAACTCGGAAGATTCAAGAGCGTGGGCACGAGAGCAGGTTAAGTCATTGCGCACATAAACGTAGCATCCAGCTTTGGATCGAAAATGAGGATAGAGAAAGTAAGAGGGAACAGAAAAGGGGCTACTGTCAGTTGCCTCAGACACCTGAGTTTCAGTGAGGAAAAGAAGATGAGGTTTAGAAGAGGAGAGGTGGTGTTCTACAGATTGAAAATTAGATCTTAGACCGAGAATGTTGCAGAAGTTAATGAAGAAAAAGTTGAGGGGGTGTCAAGACACTTAGGGTCGTCGACAGAAAGGCAGTCCGACCTGGGGATATTTATGGTCCCCTCCCCAGATGGGGACTCCGAGTCTGGTGTAGGAGTCGCCATGATGATTTTAAAATTTTTGGGTGAAGGGTGTGTGTGTTATTAGGTGCTTGTAGTTTTGTGAGGAGGAAGAGGGTTGTCTTTAGAGGGCAGGCTGTGACTGCCCCCTTGTGTTGTGAGACACAAAGGGAAACGTTCAGTGAGGTCACAGCTGGGTTTAATGATAAGTTCACAGCACCCCCTGAACAGTGCTTTAGACCTCACTGGGAGTAATTATCGTTTTGGCAGGTGTCTGCTGCCTCCTTCATGATGTTACAGATGTTAATACAAGTAGGTTATGGCATTGCTGCTTCGTACATTTTGAGGTGAAAGGGTCTTCTATTATGTTTATGCTTAAAAGATGCGGTTTTATATATATATATATATATATATATATATATATATATATATATATATATATATATATATATATATATATATATATATATATATATATATATATATATATATATATATATATATATATATATATATATATATATATATATATATATATATATATATATATATACATGTACTTATGCAAGGTCGGGGAAGGGAGCAAAATTCTTATCTTTTAGAAGGATATTTCCACATTAAATATGAGAACGAATAATGAGAGTGACTTACAAAATAACTGAAGTAAGACTCTCTTCAATGCTAATGTCGGATAACCAAAGACTGTAAGTCTAGTGATGAAACTCTTGTGCGTATCAAGAAGATATCTAATGATATATATATATATATATATATATATATATATATATATATATATATATATATATATATATATACATATATATATATATATATATATATATATATATATATATATATATATATATATATATATATATATATATATATATATATATATATATATATATATATATATATATATATATATATATATATATATATATATATATATATATATATATATATTTATTTATTTATTTTTATTTAATTTAATTTTTTTTTCATGGAGTTTATAAAATGGAGATAGATCTTAACTTTGGAAATCTGAAGAAAGCAAGATGCACTGAGCTACAAAACAATGCATAATTGAGAGAGAGAGAGAGAGAGAGAGAGAGAGAGAGAGAGAGAGAGAGAGAGAGAGAGAGAGAGAGAGAGAGAGAGAGAGAGAGAGAGAGAGAGAGAGAGAGAGAGAGAGAGAGAGAGAGAGAGAGAGAGAGAGAGAGAGAGAGAGAATTAATAACCTTAAGTCTACTATATGTATTGGTTGTGATCAATATATATATATATATATATATATATATATATATATATATATATATATATATATATATATATATATATATATATATATATATATATATATATATATATATATATATATATATATATATATTATATATATATATATATATATATATATATATAACATACAGGGTGGAATTAAAAGCTTTTCGTCTCATCAACTCCTCTCCTCTAACTGACTGTCTTCAGCCTCTCTCTCACCGCCGCAATGTTGCATATCTAGCTGTCTTGTACCGCTATTTTCATGCTAACTGCTCTTCTGATCTTGCTAACTGCATGCCTCCCCTCCTTCCGCGGCCTCGCTGCACAAGACTTTCTTCTTTCTCTCACCCCTATTCTGTCCACCTCTCTAACGCAAGAGTTAACCTGTATTCTCAATCATTCATCCCTTTCTCTGGTAAAATCTGGAGCTCTCTGCCTGCTTCTGTATTTCCACCTTCCTATGAGTTGAATTCCTTCAAGAGGGAGGTTTCAAGACACTTATTCATCAATTTTTGACCACTGCTTTGACCCTTTTATGGGACTGGCATTTCAGTGGGCATTTTTTTTATTAGATTTTTGTTGCCCTTGGCTAGTGTCCTCCCTACATAATAAAAAAAAAATATTGTAGTATTACACTGTAAACAGAAGCCTTACTGTTCTTATACAAGGTCGGGGAAGGGAGCGACATTCTTATCTTTAGAAGGATATTTCCACATTAAATATGAGGACGAATAACGAGAGTGACTTACAAAATAACTTAAGTAAGACTCTCTCCAATACTAATGTCAGATAATCAAAGACTGTAAGTCTAGTGATGAAACTCTTGTGCGTATCAACAAGATATCTAATGATATCTAATGATAGATTTGGCATGATAAAAAATTCTACTTTACAGCCGAGTCCTGAACAGTACTCGTATATAGGATGAAGAGTCAAAAAATCAAAATCGAGTTTGAGTTGGAAAAGAGATCATTGGACAACCATCATCCAGCTGTTGACAAAGGATCAAACTTCTGACAGGTGGGATGACGTGAGTAGGTACTATGTGTAGAATGAATATTGGTTCCGTTTCAGATAACCACCTCTGTGCAGAGCGCATTATGAAGTTGATAGGCTCCACACACTTCCTCTAACCCCAAAGCTCATAAACCTTGTTTTAACTTTGTTTACTCTCGTGCTATCTGTGATGGAGAGGCCTCATAAAAGGTACCTTAGACCTTCATCTCCTGAAACCATGCTCCTTTTATTTCTATCCAGAATCGTGTCGAATATCTCCTTCAACGTGCCAAGACTTCTTTCATCACTAGAAATTTTCATAAGTTATCTGACTCTCCTCACCACTTCTGGCACCTATCCAAGAATATCACCAACAACTTTTGTTATTCCTCTTTTACTTTGTCACCCAGATGGCACCATTACCACCTCACCAGACCCTTACTAAAAAAAAACACTGATTTTGGCCGTATCCCTGTTTCACCACCACCATTTGACTGTTTCAGGCTTGACATTAAGATCCTCTGCAGTTATGTTTCATGCACTCTCTGTCCTAATCCACGGCAGGCTATGGAACCTGATGGATTACCTCACTGTTATTAAAAAAAAAAAAATGCTTCTGTGTTCACACCTTGTCTGGTCGAACCCCTCCACCTTTGCCAAGTTACAACTATCATTCTCTCATGTTGCAAATTTGTTTATATTCAAGCTGTTCTTAGAAAGAATGGCAGCTCAAATCTCTCAAACCTGACAGGTATCTTTTAGATGTTGACAGACAGAGCTGAAAGAGTATGACTAGGCAAGATGCAAGCACGAAGGTCCATAAGCCTTCCGAGGGTTTAGGCCAGCGAAGGCATGGAAAACATCATTTCGAAGAATTTTAATAGGTAGCATGAAGAAGTCAGAGGGTGGAGGAGAGGAAGGAACAAGGCCTGAATCGTCCAAGGTAGAGTTTTTAGCAAAGGTTTCAGCGAAGAGCTTAGATTTAGAAATAAATGTGATAGCAGGGTGCCATCTGGCTGAAATAAAGAAGGGAAAGAAAAAGAAGCAAAGTTATTGGAGATACTTTTTGGCTAGGTGCCAGAAGTCACGAGGGGAGTTAGATCTTGAAAGATTTTGACACTTTCTGTTAATAAAGGAAATTTTCGGAAGTTGGAGAACAGACTTGGCATGGTTCCGGGCAGAAAAATAAAGTGCATGAAATTCTGGTGATGGAAGGAATACCTTTTGTACCTTTTGTACCTTTTGTGGGCCACCTCTCTATCATGTATAGCACGAGAACAAGCTGTGGTAAACCAAGGTTTGGAAAGTTTAGGTCGAGAAAAAGAGTGAGGAATGTACGCCTCCATGCCAGACATTATCACCTCTGTTATGCGCTCAGCACACAAAGACGGGTCTATGACACGGAAGCAGTAGTCATTCCTAGGAAAATCAGCAAAATACCTTTTCAGGTCCCCTTAACTAGCAGAGGCAAAACGCCAGAGGCACCATCGCTTAGGGGTCCTGAGGATAGACTGGAGTGATAGGACAAGATACATATATGAGACTGTGATCGAAGGAGCCCAACAGAGAAGAAAGGGTGACAGCATAAGGAGAAGGATTTGAGGTCAGGAAAAGGTCAAGAATGTTGGGCGTATCTCCAAGACCGACAGGAATAGGAATAGGGTGTTGCACCAATTTCTCTAGGTCATGAAGGATAGCAAAGTTGAAGGCTAGTTCACCAGGATGGTCAGTGAAGGGAGAGGAAACCCAGAGCTGGTGGTAAACACTGAAGTCTCCAAGAATGGAGATCTCTGCAAAAGGGAAGAGAGTCGGAATGTGCTCCACTTTCGAAGTTAAGTAGTCAAAGAATTTCTTTTAGTCAGAGGAGTTAGGTGAGAGGTATACAGCACAGATAAATTTAGTTTAAGAGTGACTCTGTAGTTGGAGCCAGATGGTGGAAAACTCGGAAGATTCAAGAGCGTGGGTACGAGAGCAGGTTAAGTCGTTGCGCACATAGACGCAACATCCAGCTTTGGATCGAAAATGAGGATAGAGAAAGTAGGAGGGAACAGCACAGCCATGTTGACAAACAACGGATACTCTCAGCATACAGTCGCTCACCTTCATCTTGCCTATACAGTACTCTAATTGCATCCATCCCCAATAGTTTTCTCACAATTATTTTGAAAGGTGACCATCTTTGTTCTACTTAGTTTGTGTGTAGCCGAGTAAGCGGGCAGACACTGGGTGTTACACCTCCCCTGTTCCCCCCCTCTCTGCTTGAATGAGTCATTTCCTTGTGGTGACGAGTGGAATCGCCGTTCCATGCTCAGTCAGTGTTTAGACACCCAACGAGAGAGTTGTAAGATTTGAGGCAGCATGGGGGCGAAGAGGCTACGGCAGGGGAGGAGGGGATACAGATTAGTGGGCTTGTGTTTTACTAACTATTACTTGAGTAAGTTACCGCAGTACGCCCCAGCTGATGATAGGAGGGGGATAAGAGCCTCCAGAAGTCTGCCTGTGGTTGCTGTGCCCCTTCAATTAGATAAACATTTTTCTATACCGACTCCTCGGCAGCGAGCTGAGTTTTAGCGTATCGGAGAGTGGCTGGCTGGCTCTCCCCTTTGTCTGTGGGCGGTTTGTGCTTGTATCTGTGTTGTTTTGTTGTGTTATAAATGCTAGTGGGCTTCATAGTTTTTTTAAGAGCTCTGGTCTCAGAGGATAATATTTACTCTGCTGTGCAGTATCGTATACTCCTTCCCCTGGCCTTTGCCGTTCCTGGGGGGTGCAGTGGTCTGTCTTCTGAGAAGCTGTATATGGTGCTGCTCAGCAGGAAAAGATAATATTCTATGAGCATAGGTGGACTTTGTTTTGTTGTTTCGAGGATGGAAGCTCATAGAATATTACAATTTTAATACTGTTTGTCTCTTTTCATAGATATACCTCCTAGAACGTGGCTTGCGACTCTTTCTCAGCTGGCTGGAGTTCTTTGGCAGTTCCAATATTCCCTTACCTGTAGGAAGTGAAGCAGGCTGGAGACCTCATTTGTTTAACTCACCACAGGAGACTACAAGGACCCTGTAAGAGGTGATTTTGTGCCCTATACAAAGCTACATAGTTTGTAGTTTAGGAAAGCTGACACGAGGTACTTCCAGCCGTGAGAGAGTCCGAAATTAATGTTACGACCGTGTGCATAAGGATGCACGAGTCCACAAGGAACTTGTAAATCTGTAGTTGGAGCACCACACTAAATTACATAGGTGGTAGTCTAGGGAGGCTGACCAAGTCAGTGACAGCTGTGAGAGGCGTAATCGTAATATATATATATATATATATATATATATATATATATATATATATATATATATATATATATATATATATATATATATATATATATATATATATATATATATATATATATATGCCAAGAGGAAGAAAGGTGTGATGTATATCCGTACCTGATACATTCAATAGTCGAAATAATTTCATGATTCTGCGATAAGACAGATTACTCGTGACTGACAGCCACGTAAACCATAATCTTCTTATCTGCTGCTGATCAGATAGGACTACAGATTATTGAGGGGATTTCTAAGGTTGTTCACACCAATTCCGATTTCTTATCGGAGAAGGAATGTGAATCTTAGCTAATGAACCAAGCGAGTCACTGTAGCAATACACTACTTCTTGTTTTCGATCACAAGATATTACCTTCATTTCTAATTTTACAACTCCTCCATTAATATTTCTATTAGACTGTTTTCTTAAGTTTGTGCTGGAGGTAATTAGTAACACCAAACACTCTATTAACTTTAATATCCAAAAGTACAAAAGGATGCAGGCAGCAGACTAGAAAGACATGAAACGTACTGGATATCAAGCCTACCTCCTGAAGACTGGCTCATCCACTAGCTCGCCCCTTGGGAACCGCAGCACCAATGTCTATATAAGTTACTTATATGGATATAGCGCGGCACAACCTCAACACGAAAGATGGATGACATCTAATCAACAACAATGACAATGACGAAGACAGTAACAATGAATCAATAAATAATGAATAATAATAGTAATAATTATAATGATAATAATGGTAATAATAATAAAAATGAAATGAACTTATGAACTATAAGACGAAAAATTTATAAGATTTATCAATTATATATATATATATATATATATATATATATATATATATATATATATATATATATATATATATATATATATATATATATATATATATATATATATATATATATATATATATATATATATATATATATATATATATATATATATATATATATATATAACTGGATAAGTACCTGGATAATAAGTACTGGATAATAAGATATATATAAGTATATATATATATATATATATATATATATATATATATATATATATATATATATATATATATATATATATATATATATATATATATATATATATATATATATATATATATATATATATATATATATATATATAAAACTGGATAAGTACCTGGATAATAAGTACTGGATAATAAGATATATATAAGTATATATATATATATATATATATATATATATATATATATATATATATATATATATATATATATATATATATATATATATATATATATATATATAACTGGATAAGTACCTGGATAATAAGTACTGGATAATAAGATATATATAAGTATATATATATATATATATATATATATATATATATATATATATATATATATATATATATATATATATATATATATATATATATATATATATATATATATATATATATATATATATATATATATATATATATATATATATATATATATACTTATATATATGTTATTATCCAGTACTTATTATATATATATATATATATATATATATATATATATATATATATATATATATATATATATATATATATATATATATATATATATATATATATATATATATATATATATATATATATATATATATATAACTGGATAAGTACCTTGAAACCTCCCTCTTAAAAGAGTTGAAGACATACGTTGGATGATATATAGAAGCAAGCAGTTAGTTCCAGAGATTACAAGAATAAGGAATGATTAAGAATACTGTTTAACATTAAGGTGGACAAATCTGAGGTGAAAGAAAGTAAAAAATCTTGTGCACCGAGGCCGCGGGAAGAGGGGAGGCATGCAGTTAGCAAGGACAGAAAAGCAATTAGCGTGAAAATAACAGTAGAAGATGGTAAGAGATGTAGTATTGCGGCAATGAAAGAGAGGCTGAAGACGGTATGGCCCTGTACAGTGTTAGCAGCGAAGCAGTGCGCTCTGGTGGCGAGGAGACAAAGTATGCCTCGCACAGGAATTTCAATCGATTTTTTGAGTACACATTGATTTTTTTATTGATTTTAAGGCTCGGGAAAAAATGTGCCGGATACTTGAAGCTGCCGGATACTCGAATGCCGGATGAGAGGGATTTTACTGTATATATATATATATATATATATATATATATATATATATATATATATATATATATATATATATATATATATATATATATATATATATATATATATATACACACAAAAATAACACAGCAATACAGTGGTTGTTAGGTCCTATCTTTTAAACATAAATGGTAACTCACTAGCTTCATGACGACTACCCTGGGTGTTCCCTTCAGTAGTTGGGAAATTGCCATGGGGGTCATCTATCCTAAAATGGCATGCCGCCCAGGTCGCCATGCAATGGCGACCTGGGCGATGGGTGTCAAGGCCATTTCAGGATAGGCAACCCCCATGGCAATTGCCCGGAGTGGCGATCCATTTCAGGATGGAGACCCTGACTGTAAATAGGGTGTTGGGGGATGGGAGAGGGGGGGGGGAGGGGGAGGGGGGATGGGGATCCCACCCCCACCACCAGGAGCGACTCTGATGGCATGCCATATTGCGAGTGGGGACCTGATCAAGTTGCAAATGGGGAACCTGGCAGCAATTTTCCGTAGACTTCAGTGGCAGTCCATTTCAGGATGGAGACCCAGGCTTGGGAAGGGGAGGGGATGATTCACGACGGCAACACCAAGGGGGGAAGGGGGGAGAGGGACGGTGACGGCGACACTGACGGAGAGGTGGGGGGGGCGTGCGTCCTTATGCTTCGGCGACGATGGAATGACTAAATGAATCAATGATGGTGGGTGGAAAATAAATGAGTGAAAGGAGGGGGGGGGTGGTGGACTGGCGGCCAGACGTGGAAGTCGCCCACACACACGCGTGGTTAGGGGTCTCTGACGGCGCTGCCATGGAAGTCGCCTTTTCACTCACGTGAATCCTGGAGGGTGGGATGACTGAGTGTTACCATTGCGTGTTCCCTCCGACACCTCAGTACATTCCAAGGTTGCCACCGCTGGATGGTCAAGGTCGGGTGGAAGGGAATGGGGTGGGGGGAGGACCGCACGTGTCAGGAAAGTGGCAGGCGATGTCCGCCAGGTCCCATGCGGCCTTACGCCGCCAGGAGTCATGCAGGTTTTTTTTTTTTTTTTTTTTTTTTTGGGCGGGAACGGGAAGTTGAGGGCTTAGAATGGGCCGCCACGTGGACGCCACGCGCTAGTTGCCCGCGCGGATCCTGGACAGTCTGGGTGGCGAGACTTGCCATCACGCGTTCCCTCCGACATCTCAATACATCCCCTATGGTCAAGGTCGTCGCGACAGCATCACGAGGTTCCGTTACCTGTCCATCGTTTTTACCTGGAGGAAGCGTCTGTGACGGCCAGGGCGGAGTGGCGGCCTCTTCCACTTTCACCGACCGCCAGCGGCGTGGCTGACGTAATACTTATGCCGGATGGTCACCTTATTATTATTTTTATTATTATTATTATTATTATTATTATTATTAGAAAGGTTATGCAGAGTCGATGGAACATTTTATTTTTATTAGGACAAATACAGCTCATTGCTTATTAGGGCAAATACATCTCTTTCATTCAAAACATTTGCGAATTGAAGGCGAAGAGATCATCGTCATCGCTGTCAATGACGGGCGTAGTTTTAATAACTTTAGGAAGCAGCTTCTTACGAGGGGCGGCTGGAGCAATGGGGAGTTTTGGTGTGCTGTCGTCCTCTGGCGTGTTAGGGGGAATATTCTTTTTTTTTTCTGTTTTCCTGCGACTTCTTCTTCACCTCCTGACCCTCTTTGCCTTTGCCGAGGTGGCATCAGCGACTCCTGAGGTGGCGGAATCGACTGCGATGTCGGCTGCTGCTGTTGCGACTCCTGTCCTGATGGAGCGTCAGGAGGTGGGCTGGCCGGCAGTGGCGACATGTCGTCATCACTAAAGATCAATTTCTTCTTTGCAGGTTCTGACATTTTCTCCACATTGACATCCTCATGGTCAGCACGGCTTCGCTTACCCCCAGCATCGCCCAGATAGATATCAAAGCGGAAAGAGATGCGTTCTGTAACAGACAAGAAAAAAAAAAAAAAAAAAAAAAAACGATGAGAACAATGGAAAAGTTTTTATTTCCCCTCCCACTCTCCCTCTTCTTATTCATTGGCAAAGAACGTTAATGTAATTTACAATGGTGAAGATGTCAGATGCCGTGCAAGGTAATGGCGTACTCACCCGCAGTTCTCAAGATGAAACGTTTGTTAGCTTGCTTCTTGGAGATGAGGCTTCGACGTCCGACTGGGTTGAGAGGTGATGGCGAAGTAACGCTTATCCGTCAGCAATTACCCCATATTGACCCCCTTTCCCACCCCCACCCCACCCCCCAATCTACCTTATTACCGCTTTACAGATGTTATGACATCTCGCCCGGCTGCCGGCTGGGCAAAACGTAGGCATGCAGTGCGGCATATTACGAAATATTACGTATGCCATACGAGTAATTTTTTTGTCATTATATAGATATTGATGCTTTTTGAAGGTGGCGTGAATAATGCACATTGCACGTTTTAATGTATGCCAACTCAGTAGAAGGCAAAAGAACATGCAATAAATGCCACACACGAGGGAATTCAACCCCTGAAGTCGATAATTTAATGTGCTAATTTTCATATGTGGACAAGTTTGCATAAAATGATGTAAGACAGCGGAATTGTATTTGGGATGCAAGTTATAGCTATTGTAATAGCCTATGGTCTGACTTTGAAAATTAAGATAAACAGTAATGCAGTGGCCCATGGTCTTTGAGTCACTCAATGTATTTAGAATGAAAACGCATGGCTTCACCTGTTTTCTGGCAAGATTTATCAGATCTGTCACATGGCGATGGTCGTGACAGCCTAAAAAATAAACTCGATCGCCCAAGATGCCTGCTAGACCGGCCTGTATTTCACGTGCATTCATGACGGCTTATGCGCGGACAATGCAGCGAACGTGACGATAATGATCAATTTCTATGACGCCAGTAGTGTCGGCGAAAAACATTATGACGCGGTTGTGATTACGTCCCTTGGCAAACGACAGATTAATTCTTAGATTTCCTGATTTATCCAGAGGGATGGCATTGTGCACGTCCTCCGTCACAAAGTTAAAGAAACATACTGTCCGACCTTTATTGAATGCATCAAATGTTAGGGAATTACGCGTGTCCAATCCTAGTGACTCAAGGGTCGTGTAAAACAATTTTGACGCGTGATGCGGGAAAGAGCTGCGAACGTTATAAATGGTCGCCCCGTTCACGGTGATATGTACATGTGACAGATCGGCGTGTTGAAAATATAAACCATTCTTATCAATTACGCCTTGTAAGCTGTCCATATCAACTATTGCCATGGTCAAATTTTGAGGTATGATTTGCGCGAAAGGTAATTCGGCAATCAAAGACGTTTGATTGTCGGCTAACACATACGTTTTATTGAGCGTTCTATTAAAAGTGTATTGCATTGGATTTCGAGTCAAGGAGTTATTTAACGATTCTAAGGCGGGCGGATGTGGCGTGACGCGGTCAACCCATAACTTAGCCATCTCGAGCTTAAATTTGAAACTGATGGCATCTTGGTGTGAATTAAGAATCCATGTTTTGTTAGCCAATTCTAATCGAATTCTCACATCAACAGAGTCAAGCAGATAAGCGTCCAGACTTGATATATCCGAAAACAAAGGCGCAGTCATCGAAATGCCGTGCGTTTTACAATCTTTCATCATTTGTTTCTCGTCTTTATTCCCTCCCGTGAAATAGTCTTCATCAAATTTATTGATTATGCCTTTTGATCCATCATAATCGCGGTGGTAGAAGGCGACGCGACCGATAGAGTCAATTTTATCCTGAGGGATTGTTGTAATCATTTTAATGAAGGCGTGATAGTTGAACAAAGAGGATGACTCCACAAGCTGTTCGTTAAAATAACAAGCGCATGACTTAAACATCGTATTATTCAAACCATTACTAAAAACGACGTGATCGTCATCGTCTAGTGGCGCGCCGTCTGCCTTCGTCGCGCTAACTCGCAATTCTAGAGACAGCGTTGATAGATCCAAAAATTGCCCTGGAATACCAGGCAGTCTAAATTCAATGTAAGGATCGTTGATCCCCGCATGATTATTAGCATTTGCGTCTAAATTAACGGGTAATACGTCCAACTTTCCCCTCGCAGCGACTGACGATTCGGTGGTATGCAAGCGATTCACCCGCGGAAAGTTCTCACTCACGGCCGTCAGATAATTGCTCAGGGGGGTGGAGGTCGCTCCACCCTGCACATCCGGACCGTAATGAGTCATCTTTGCGACTAAGCTAAATATTGAAGATATCTGCTTTATAGCAAGTCTTTCTTTTCAGTTGCCTGGTTGGTGGTTTTCTCTTTTTTTTTTTTTTTCCGACTCCAACTTTCCTCTTTTTCATTACTCGTCCGCCTCGAACTATCCTTTCTCCCACACCCTTCACGGCTGCAACACCTCTATTTCTTAATGATTCGCGAAGTCGCTTCCCTTCTAAAACATCTGTTAATAAACCTTTTCCCATTTGGAGCGCTTCGGGTGCTACAGTGCGCATGAGAAAGGGAATTGCTCTTTTAGCAAAGCCACTCAAAACGGAAAATAGACCGCCACCTCTTCTTGAATGGGGTGGAATAAAAACCCGGATGTCGTCTAAACCTCCACCTTTGCTTTGCGTAAAAAGCAAGTCGTATTCCGCTCGAGTGGGAGGTGTGAACGCTCTCGTCATGATGGTTGTCACGTCATGAATAAGACGTCGAGCATAATCACCGGCTATTTATTTCTGTCTGATATGCTGCTCCCGCCATGATCAAAATAAATAATAACGGTCACCCCAATTAAGGAATACATTTATACTCGATTTGTCAAACACACATCAACTTTATTTTAAAATTTACATGATATAGTTATTCAGACTTCCTCACCAGAATAGTTTCAACTCCAAAAGGTTGAAGTCGCTGCGCCAGCCCTTCCACCATAGGCAGGTAATTATTCCTCCACTCATCCTGGCAGCGACCTCTACATCCCAGTCCTTCCGGGATAATAATTTGCTCTACTTCAGCGTTCGCCATGGCTAGCAGGGCAATCTTTTTCAGGCAATTCTGGAAGTGTTGACGTCGATTCACGCTTGTATCCATCTTGAGTCCTTCCACGTAAGGCAAATCCTTCGACGTCGCGATTGCCTGTCGCGCCTTCTCGTTTCCCTCGACGGCCTCGCCCCAACCATACTGAGTCACGCAGGCCACCAGGTGAGGGAGATTTACGCTTCCTGTGGGAGGCGCGTGGATAATGATACGTCCTGGGTCATCTCTCGTGTCTGCCGTGGCCCGATGAAGCGAGTAGAGTCTCTTTCTAGCTGCATGTGTATTCTCGTATGGGTAAATCGTTTTGAGATCCCGCGCAATCCCACTCGGTTCGGTGGAGACGGCATTTACTGAATAAATGATATAACAGCGGAGGTCGCGGAAGATGCCATCGGTCAGCTTGCCCTCGACCACCTTCATCTTGACGAGTAATTGGAGGGCTGATCCACACGTTGAACCCTCTGTGAGGGGAGTGAGGGGGGAAATGTGACATCGCGGACCTTTATTCGCACGTATTGGTCGATATTACACCTTCTGCGTAGTAGAATTTATTCATTCAAATTGACGCAGGTGTTATTTTTTTTTCCTTTGTTGGTGGGAAGGGATGGAGGGCTGGGAACGTATTATTTATTAGGGGATGTGGGTTAGGGGGGGGGGTGAACCTTTTTTTGACCATAACCCTCATCAATTATCCATCTGTGGGCCTGCACCCCTGATGCGCCTAACACGTGCTCTCATGTATTATTGATGTACTTACTCGTTTACAGAGTAAGATGGGGAGCTTTCTCATTTAATATGCTTCCCAGATGTCACCGACCCCGCCACCTATCAGTTTACTTCGTTGAGTCGTATTTCTGATGGCATCCGCGGGGAGTTGCGCCATGCGAAGTAGCAGTGATAATAATGGACGCTTATCGGGTGAAAGTCTTTTCGCGGCCCCCTTTTCGTGACCGAGTACTCGTATGAGATCAAACACGCTTATGCCAGAAAATGGTGGAAGTAAGTTACCGCGCTCATCCCATGAAATCCCAGGTTTACCCTCCAATAATTTCAAGAGAGATAAACCATATTCTCTAAAGGAAGGAGGAACGGCAACTCGAATCAAATCATCCAAGGGTGGATTGACAGGTGCGCGTGGTGGTGGTGGCGCCACGGTGGCGGTGTCGGGGAGGGCGGCGGCCGGCAGCGGAAGTGAAGTTTTTTTTTTTCTTGACTTGTTTTGACGTGAATCGGTGCTGAGTTGCGCTGTCGGTCGGTTTAAACTTACACCTCTCGGCAACTGAGACGGGAACTAAACAATATTCTTTCATCTCTGTAGTAAACTTGTTATTGCCGACACGGCTATCGGGAGTAACGCGGCCAATATGCTGCCACCTCGTTTGGAGATTAGAATGGCTTTCTTCTTGTACACGGGCGTCTTCTTCAAGGCTACAGTGCGAATATCACTCTTGAATTTTTTCAGGCGGTTAATGATGGTATCGTCGTCCGTCAGACGTCTCTTCAAAAAGTTGGCGAATATTTCCGAGATGCAATTGACTTCGCGCTTATTCAAACTTTGCAAGACCTGCTTCCGCAATTTAGGGGTGACGTGCGAGAGGAGAAAAACCAAATCCTTGTACTTCAATATCAATGGTTTTTCCTCATCCATATCTTATACTAAGTCGTTCGCATCTATCCAGCTGTCAAATTTATCTGGATACCCACGCCAGTGGACGAAGTACTTTCTCTTACCTCGCTCGACCTTCGATCGTAATATATCGACCTGGTAATGTGAGGGAAGAGAGGACTTGATTAATTCTTCCCTGTAGAAAGCGCCGGTCACGTCCTCCCCCGCCAAATCCCTTATGAAATAAATAGGGATTTTATGTGAGTAATCCAAACGATTTATCTTAAAAAGCTCCTCGGTATTGTTGACGGTATAACCCTTATTGAATTTAAATTGCGTTCGGGAAGCACGTTGCAAGCGTACAATGTCTCCCACGTCTAATTTATGATTGACAACTTTCTTTCCCCTTGGCCGATTTAAATACATTCGTTTAAATTGCTTCCTGACTTGTGACAGCTCGCGGAGGCGGTGAACCTGAGCCGGCGTTTGGTTGCCGCCCAAACCGCGGTGTGGGGTGTGATTGTACGTATTTATTAGGGTGGGCAAGACGTTAATATACGTCAGTGTGTTGTTCTGCGTGAGATATTTATATATTTTTGTCTTTATGGTTCGGATGACCCTTTCTGCCAAACTCGCCTTTGTTTCACGCGAGTAATTGGAATACAAGGTAATACCTTTCAAAGTTAGATATTTTTTCACTGCTTGATTATAAAATTCGGATCCCTGATCGGTAAAAAGACGCGACACGCCTGTAAAACTCTCCGACTCTAGAACTTTTTTCAGCGCTTGCAGGCTACTGTGTCCGGATTTACTTGTCAGCGTTGCCACTTTCAAGTATCTGCTGAAAACGTCCAGGCAAAACATGATGTATCGGACGCCGCCATTGTGTCTGTGCAGCCTCGCAAAATCAGCCAAATCGCAAGTTAAAATGACGGACGGTTTAGGAGCGAGAATTTTTCGTCGCGGAAAACGTTTCAGTGTCGGCTTGTGAAGCGTATAAGTGCGGTTACCCTGCAGAAATGCCCTCACATCGCGGAGTGTTAGATTCTTATCCCTTTTCTTCCCCTCTCTGTAGAGTGCTTGCACACCTCCTAAAGCCGCAGGATTCGTCATATCCCGATAAAGTTCGTCCAAAACGGCGTTCATAGCAGATAGACTTTCTCACAGGGCGGCTCATCCACAATATTCGTGCGCAGTTGAATTTCTTCGGGTGCGTTCGGGGATAAATCACACAACAAATAACCGTGATCTCGTCTAAGCACGACATTTTTATAAATTTCCACAAAGTGTTTGGCGCGCTCCCTTCCATAAAGTTGCCTGCCCAGACATTCAATTTGATATATATCTCTGTTTTACATAAGAATGTAATGTGAGGCATTTAAAGTTATCGTTCTAGCATACTTTCCGGGGAAAAAGACATTCTGTGCTATCATTATAACTGACAAATTTTTATGTCTCCCTTTGGTGAAAGCCTCTGCTATCGTTTGAGAATTGCCAGCCGTGAGGAAATTGTCATCTAATATCAGGAGTGTGTGCGTTTGCGGGTCGGCGTATGGACTGTCATCATCCATCACGGGATCAATAATTTTCTCATGCACTTCGACCTTATCTTGAAAAGGGGAATTCTGCTGCAGCGAATGCGATGAGACGCCACAAATGATAATTCTGTTAAATCCATGCTGATATTTCTCTATAATTTTATTGCAGAGGTGTGTTTTGCCGGAATTTGTATAACCTGCAATAATTATGCGTGCAGGATATCTGAAGAGATTCAGCATCTCTTCGCTAAATGTCTTGTCCATGTTAAGTTCAGAGGGTTACTAAAAGACGCTACGATATGTTTACAGTATTTATTGCTTAACCTTTATTTACATGGTCATGTAGGTAACAGCATAACTAAACTCCCAGCTGCATCCTCATCCCTGCCTTCTAATTATGACGTGGATCTCCCCCGACCCACACCTCTTCCTCAACCTCCTCCTCCCTCTCCTTAACCTACCAAAGTACAAATGTTCTTACATTACCTCCTCTTCTTCCGCCTCCTCCTCCTCATCCTCCTTATCCCACGTGGACAGTACAAATGTTCTTACAGCACATGAACAAAATCCCCTTTCATTCCCCTCCTTAACCCCACACTCAAAACAAATGTTCTTACATTACATGAATGGCAGCTGCTAGCGGCCGCGGTCTCTCTCAACCCTTAATTATGACGTGAATAATGTCATGGAATGCCACTCCCGATCACGTCACAGCCCACTCATTAACCCATCCTTCACCTCCCCCTCTTCCTTAGCCTACGTGGTCAGTGCAAATGTTTTTTTTTTTTTTACATTACATGAAGGGCGGCTGCTAGCAGCTGCGTCCCCTCTTTCTCTACCCCTTAATCACGATGTGAATAATGTCGTGGAAAGTCTCTCCCGATCACGCCACAGACCACTCATTATCCCATCCTCCCCCTCCCCATCCCCCTCTTCCTCTTCCACCTCCTCCTCCTCCTCCTCCTCCTCCTCTTCCTCATCCACCTCCACCTCCCCCACATCCACCGCCGCCTCCTCTTCCATCTCATTCTCCACATCTCTTTCCCGCGGATCATTGTCGGGGTGATAATACGCCCTTGAGGTGTAGCCATCGACGTGAAAGCGCTTGTCGTCAAAATGTGACAACGTACGCTTTCGCATACGAGTGGTACAAATTTGTCCTTTCACATTCCTGATATTATAGCAATCTACCATCCCACATGCGACATTATTAAGTGTTTCCCTATACTGCCGATGCAATATATTTTGCTGAAGGTGAGTTGGAATGCCTTTACCTCGAGATACTTGCTTGTCATCTTCCAACAGCAGCGAATACATCTTTGGCTTTAATATAATCGCCTCTTTGATGAGCGTGGATCCGGTTTCAGATTTCAGCAAGCCTAGTTGACCCTTCCGCTCCCTATTAAAACACGGGTGATCTGAAGCAAAGTTACTGGTGTCGAGAAAATTTGCCATGGGTCCATGTTTCAGTTCATCATTTAAGTTTGTAGGTATGTGCAGAATGAAAATGAAACTGTCAGTATCTTCATAAGCTAATTTAGCTCTCTCCCCATAATTAGCTTTGATGACACGATACCAAAAGTTGTACATGTACTTCTTTGCCACTTCTAAAATATGGTATCCCAAGTAATTTGGCTGCCTGATTTTAATCGTATTCTTACTGTTGACACATATGACTCGGTCCTCGCCTAATTGGTGGACCCTTTTAAAGGATGGATTTCTTGCATACTTCAGGAAAGACTTTCTTTTTGTCACTAATTTCTGCTGGAGGCCATACTTCACTTCAGATAACATGGATCTACCATAAACTGCGTTTGACATCAGTTTGCAAATGCGATTTTTAATGGCGCACGTCTCATTTTTACGCTGAGCGACGTTCCTTTCTATGAAAGGTTTCAGGTATGGAGCCTGTCTGAAGCTATATATAGCATGAACACATTGTATTTCCAGTCCAAGTGAGAGTAAAAGTTGCAGCAATTCCAGACTGATGAGATGATCTTTCAGTCCCTTATGACTGGCCACGAGTTTACGATTTTTCCTCCCCAGCTTACGACCCTCAGCTTCTAACAGTCTTTTACTGTACGGCGAGATGTCATCTTCTGTAATAGTCATGTGTGCGAGGCACAGAGGGAACTCGTCCGTGATCCGAGCCACGTCGGGGGAAACGTCACAGCTGTCTAAATGCAGCCAGTAACCGACGTCGCCATCTGTCGCATGATTCTGGATGCCAACTTCAAAAAAATCATCCATCTCTGACTGAGAAAGCTTTTTGATGTCACCCATAGGCAGGGGGGAACACATAACGCTTGCATATAATGAATTATAGTCCAGATAAAACACATAGGTGCCGGGTCCACCGTCGGGTTCGTGGTTTGACTGCAGGTGTGGCCTGACGCAAGTTACAAAGCCTCCTCGTACATTTCTTTTGATCAGGTGATACATGTTAGGGTCGTAAGGTGGATCAAGTTGAACGCCTGTCGACTTTAAAAAAGCGTCATAAGCATAAGAAGACAGTGACACGTAATGTGACACGTCCAGCCCATAAAATTCATGCAGGTATGATCTATATATGAGATATGTGTTGGCTAATAATCCCACATCAATCTCACAATACAGTCTTATGTAATCGCCTAAAGTGCGGCAGGATGTCATACTCCACACGCTTTGAGCGTGTTCATATTCTCCAGGTGACAGAGCCTTCCCCTTGAGCGTGTCATAAAATGCCTCGCGAGGTGGCAATTGTCGATCTTCTAAGCGGCCAAGGTCGGTGATGTACTCATAACAAAGAAACTGTTTTTGAGTGCAAATTACACGCCTTACATCCTCGGGGAGGTAATTCACCATTTCCTGGGCGTAACGCGTGCTATAGCCCGCCTGCACGTGACTCTGAGCGAGATGACCGAGGCCAGCATTCATAATGGAAAGCGTGTCCTGAAACTGCAATTCCTTAATCCTTACTTTCAATAAATGCGATTCTGACTTGGCAAGGATGTCCACGTGCGACTCTGGCAAGTGAAGGTCTTTTATGATTAAGGAGACATCAAAGCTCATATTATGTGCCAGAGTGATGAGATATTTCCTCATGTCACGACACTGGAGGTTGCATCGCGCGCACAAAGCCCCCCTGTAATTATTTTGTGGTAATGAGTGGTCGTGATGTTTATGAGGTGGGGTTTTCACATTAAAGGGTTGATGGCAGAGCTCGCAGTGACGCTGACGTTTGAAGTGGTCTTCATCCTCCGCAGACATGCTAATTGGATAGCTAACTACACTTTCCTTGATGATTCCCCAAGCATTGGATAGGCTATCAATGAAATTATTCACGGGATCTTCACCGAAATAACTTCTCTTTTCCACGACATCTCCATGCCTATTGATGATGAGATACGAGTATCCAATTGGGTCATGTTCAGCTATCACACTCCTATTCTCCTTAGGTTTTATCATAGTTTCAAAATCAAAAAATGCTAAGTATGCAGGCTGATAGGTGTAGGCAAAATTTTTAAATTTTACTTTTTCACCGTCACCTGGAAAGAGAAGAGTTTGAGTGAAGTCGCAGTGACACTCGTGATCGCTCAAACTGACAGACTTGGGAACTGAGCTGAAACATACTTTGCAAAACTGATGACCCTCTGGGGTGGGGCTGCTTCTCGTCAATTTCCGGTGCAGCTTCTCCACGTCTTTAATGAGCGTCATATGTTTTCCACCTAGTAAAAGGAGTGAGACTACAGTTTTATACTTCCGCGAGCCTTTTCTTGATAATGTTAAATAGTATATCTCACCGCTTTTTGTCAGTGTATAAACGTCCAGAGACAGACAATTTAACCTTTCTAACTGACTCAAGTTCTCCCAAGTCACTGGACTGTCTACTTTTCCGCGCGTGACGTATTTCTCTCCGCCATGCCGTCTCCGTAATATTTTTGGAATTCTTTTCCAAGGTACACCTCGAGCATGAAGTCTGAAAGCCGCCAAACACTGAATAACACAGGATGAATGTCGGCCATCAGGATTGAAAATTTCATTCCCTCCTCGCACGCCTCTAGGATAAGCAACATAATCTCCTATGCCACTACATGCGACGTGCAAGCAATAGTTGATGAAAAAATTCTGTACTCTTGAAATGATAAAACCAGATCCTTCAGTCTCGCTGGTAAGGCTTTCCAGCCGACTGTTCAGCTGATGGATCCATAAATCAACAAGGTCAGGCACATCTTGATAGGTGATCAGTCGTGCTCTAAAAGCAATATGAATGACTCGATGTTCATCCTCGCCTAAGGTAGAGAATTTCACTAGTAACAGAGAAATGTGTGAAAATATTTTCAGGGTGGGGGGGAATGGCGAGCCGTGTGACGTGAAATATGATCTAATTTCCCGTATAAAGAACTCCCTGTATTCGGTAAGTAGACCGAGTGGATCTCTGCTTACATGATCAGGTATGTCATATTGATGTCTGGTGAAGCTCCTCATAAAATTTTCCCTCGAGTCAATTAACCGCGGTTCTTCCGGCATCCCGCGCTCGTCAAGGTCTGCATCCGCCGACTCTCCCGCCATGCTGCGCTCATCGTGGTCCGCCTCCGCTTGTGGCGTGTCTGGGAAGAAAAAATAGAAGTAGCAGCGACAGTTTATTATTATCATTATTATTATTATTATTATTATTATTATTATTATTGAATTGATATTTACCTTGTGTAGGTAGTGAAGGACTTGAAGTCTCGGAAGAATTGAATACGTTCCCCGATAATGCACTCGGTTCCGGCCGTGGCGAGTCTTAAAAAAAAAGAATATTAGTAGTGGCGGTGGCACCGTATTTATTGCTTTATTATTTGTAGTATTTTTTTTTTCTCACCTCTTCCCCCGCCTCCGCGTGGGATGTCGCCTTGTGACGTCCGCCGACGTGGGCCTTCTACGCCGCCGTTCTGCTCAACCTCAATCGAGTGTGAGCCTGTACAGGAAGATGTGCTCAGAGCTCAAACTTGTAAAGATTGACAGTCATTTCATCTTTATTATTATACATTCCCGCCAAAATAAGTAATAATGCTTACCAGAAGAAGCAGGATTGCCAACTTCGCAGGTGTGTTCTGGCGGTGGATGTGGAAACAGAAGTCCACACCGCTCGCATAAATCACACTGGTCTTCCACACATGAGGGGCAGGATGGATTAGTGCGCCATCTCCCACACACTTCACATAAAATCCGCGCCTCTGCTGTTCCACAGTGAACACCCATTTTCTTTTCTTTTTTTTTCTATAACATTGTCAACACTTTGTCCCGGCCGCCATGCCGCGCGGGGAAACACTGAAGCTTCCCGCGCAGATGGTCGCGAGGCGCGTGCCTTGACTCGGAAGTAGGTAACACCTGCCTGTTTCATTATCCTCCACTCCACCCATTATCCCACCTTGATCGATTCTCTTCAAAATTTTACGTCCGAGACGCAAAGTTAACGTGGTCTTATATGTAACACGCAAGTAACACTGTTTTCCCCATCTTCAAACTGAATAGGTTTGCCTCTTTGATTAGCAATTTTGATGGCCACACTCTCTATAGTTGATGCAGAAAGTGGTTTATACGTAATTGAATTCGCACCTTTACTGGTGCTGTCGCCGGGGAGTGGTATGACGTCTAATATATTAACTAGTTGGTTGCCAAATCGCGAGGGGGAAATGATGTCGGTATAAACGTACATATAATCCGTCCCTGCATCAGCTCGCGGTACGTATTGAGCGAATAATTTTATGGGTGATGAGGAGGAAGCTTCGCTGGCGTCGGAAGATGAAATGCCGTCGCCAGATCTTTGAAAGTAGACGGTGTAGCGAAAATTTGGATTGAAACCCAGAATGTGAGCTATATGCGATGCAAATTTTATACTTATATCACTGTAAATACGATCGTCATTAGGAGGGACAATCGCGTTATTCACAACGACCCGCTCCAAGTCGCGGTCATAATAAATGATATCCGAGTAAGGGAAATAGATCTTAAAGGAGTCATTCAAGATTGCTTGAAGTTCTGTCACTATCTGTCCATTAATTGCCTTAGTTATGGCCGGTATGTTCTTATCGGTAAAATTGGAGATGATATTCCTTTCCGGTAGATAGGTATACATATTATATTCATACATATCAAAGTCCGACTGCTTAACCCGACCATAGAACGATATACTGGAATTTGGATCCCCTTTCGCAATGCAGTAGAAATATTTAGGGAGTAAAATATTACACAGGCCGACTTCATAATCCCTGCCGGTGTCTGAATGAATGGGTAAGATTCTGTTTTCAAATTCTGTTGTTGTGTTGTTGGGAAATGACCTACCACCTGCAAGAGAAGATAGGTATACGTATATATCGTCACTATCTCTCAATGACATGTTTTTTAAACCCTGTCAACTAACAGACTGACTTTAAACTTTACCTTTTCATGACATATATACGTCGGCAGACTGGAGATTATGGCGGTACGGCGTGGATAGTCGCGACGACCTTGACCATAGGGGGAATGTACTGAGATATCGGAGGGAGCACGTGTCGGCTATAATAATAATAATAATAGTAATAATAATAATAATAATAATAATAATAATAATAATAATAATAATAATGATAGTAATAAGACCGCCATCCGACATAAGTATTACGTCAGCCATGCCGCTGGTGGTCGGTGAAAGTGGAAGAGGCCGCCGCTCCGCCCTGGCCGTCACAGACGCTTTCTCCAGGTAAAAAGGATGGACAGGTAACGGGATCTCGTGCGGCAGTCGCGACGACCTTGACCATAGGGGATGTATTGAGATGTCGGAGGGAACGCGTGATGGCAACACTCAGTCATCCCACCCTCCAGGATTCCGTGAATGAAAGGGAAAGGGCGACTTCCATGGCAGCGCCGTCAGAGTCCCCCTAACCACGCGTGTGCGTGGACGACTTCCACGTCTGGCCGCCAGTCCACACCCCCCCCACCCCCGCGGGACCTCGTGGGCAGTCGCAACGACCTTGACCATATGGGGGTGGAGGATGAGTGAGGCGACTTCTATGGCAAGCGCCGTCAGAGTCCCCTAACCACGCGTGTGTGGCGGGCGGCTGCCACGTCTGGCCGCCAGTCTCCCCCCCCCACCTCCCCTCCCCCCCCCTCCACCCCCTTTTCACTCAATTATTTTCCGCCCACCATCATTGATTCATTAGTCATTCCATCGTCGCCGAAGCATAAGGACGCACGCCCCCTCACCTCTTCTCCGTCAGTGTCGCCGTCACCGTCGCCCCCCCGCCCTCCCCCCCCCCTCCTTTCACTCATTTATTTTCCACCCACCATCATTGATTCATTTAGTCATTCCATCGTCGCCGAAGCATAAGGACGCACGCCCCCCCACACCTCTCCGTCAGTGTCGCCGTCACCGTCCCTCTCCCCCCTTCCCCCCTTGGTGTTGCCGTCGTGAATCACCCCCTCCCCTTCCCAAGCCTGGGTCTCCATCCTGAAATGGACTGCCACTGAAGTCTACGGAAAATTGCTGCCAGGTTCCCCATTTGCAACTTGATCAGGTCCCCACTCGCAATATGGCATGCCATCAGAGTCGCTCCTGGGGGTGGGGGTGGGATCCCCATCCCCCCCTCCCCCTCCCCCCCTCTCCCATCCCCCAACACCCTATTTACAGTCAGGGTCTCCATCCTGAAATGGATCGCCACTCCGGGCAATTGCCATGGGGGTTGCCTATCCTGAAATGGCCTTGACACCCAGGTCGCCATGCAATGGCGACCTGGGCGGCATGCCATTTTAGGATAGGCGACCCCCATGGCAATTTCCCAACTACTCCCTTCACTCCTGTAAATGTCCCTTTGATATTCTTTCTAAGTGATGTCAAATTGTGCCATGTACCGTAAAGTTTTCCGCATTATGTTTTTGTATTTGTATTCTTGTACTGATGATAAGGTTTCATATCCAGACGATACGTTCTTGAGCTGCTCCAATACGTTAAGCTGGTGCAGAAGTGCCGGATTACAGGGGAAACATCCACTTTCAGGAAGAGATGCGGACACACTATGTAGAATACTCTGTTCTTTGGGTGTGCACAGTTTGTGTGCCTGCATTTGCATTCTTCTGCTGCACCCCGGACATCATCACATGAACATCATGTATGAATACTCAGTGTTACTGAATATGAAAGGCATCTTCGCCATAGCAAAAAGATCCACTTTGGGAGCCAGCTGAATGACGAGGCCTGTCAATTAAGTAACAAGACGTCAGCTGTTAACTGGAGTGTCAAGGGAATGGCAGTTGCAGTGAGTTGCCATGTAGGTTTAAAAAGTAGCATTTAACAATCACTGTATTGCTGTATTACCTGTACATTTTCTTCACTGACACAAGCAAAAATTTAATCTGGTATTTGTAAACTGTTTCCTGTAAGGCTTGGACTGAGTAGGGATTAGACAAGAAATAAGGCTGAGAGAGGACAAGGCAATTATTTTCTTTTAAGATTCAAATTAAGTTTATAAAATCCCATAAATAACCGAATTTCAGTGCTGGTAATAACATTTAAGTGTGGCTGCCTGTCAAGGATAAAAGGCATTAAAGTAAAGTAACTGCGTGCCACGATTTATAAAGTTGTAATCCAGTGCTATGTACATGTCAAAGTATATGAGGGCATGATTAATAGAGGGGGTGAGGAAGGGAAGCCATGGCATACTTGACGGTAGATTAGGTTAGGTGTGGTTAGTAACCAGATGTGGGTTCATGAGTTGCTAATCTTGCGAAACCTAACCTAACCTTACCTGCCGTCAAATACCTCTGGGGCTGCCCCTTTCTCACCTACCCCATTCTTATTCATGTGCACACATATTTAGATTCTTGACATGTTTCTAACACTGTACCGATAATAACTTTTTTTACAATATTGCCGGCAAGAAATCTTGACAGCAGGTGTCGTATGTGTCGTGATATGGTTGTACTGGTTAAAACAACAATAGTTAATTTAGAAAGATCATTAAATTCCTGTGGCTATTTTTTTTGCATACAGCAGAAATATATCTTATAAAAAAAAAATAACTAATGCCTTATAATCTGCTTTTAGGGGCTACGTAAGCAAGCGTTAACACGATCTTGGAGCGTGTCTGCACCGTCTTTAATGATAAGTCGGTGCAGGAAGTCAAGATGCCTCCTACGTACCTAGATCAGAGGAAAAGTTTCCCAAGAGTTATCGGGGATATTGATGGTAAAATTAACAATGTATTTTGTCTTAAATATAGTGCTATTGTTATATTCAGTCACTACATTGATTTTTCCTTTGAGTGAAAGGTATCTGGCATCCCCAAGCTTTTATATTATATGTATACTTCATGCATATCCAATGCAGGAGTGATATATATATATATATATATATATATATATATATATATATATATATATATATATATATATATATATATATATATATATATATATATATATATATATATATATATATATATATATATATATTTAGCTATTGTGTAATATGATCATGTAATACTTTCTTTTGTGTGCACAGGCACCCACGTTGCCATCAAGCCCCTTGATGTTGACAAGGTCCTGTATTTTAACCGCAAAAGATATCACTCCATGAACATTCAACTTGTTTGTGATGGGGATGGAGTGATTCTCAGGTATTGCTCAAGATTTCCAGGTATAGTATTATTGCATCACAAGTTTAGCTTGCCATGTACTGTATTGATTGTCATGTGACTACACATGATTACTGGTAATGCATAAGGAAACATTAAATATAAATGAACAATTGAAATGTACAAGGTATGATTATATTCCTATAAAATGGTGATTAACTGTCTGCCAAACTTATTTTGTATATACTTTACTGTGTATGTTTAACTATTTATATATTCCCTTCTAGGTGCTACACATGGCGCTTTTGTGTGGAGCAATTCAGTTTTGAAGCAGCGGTTTGAGGCAGGGGAGTTTGGGGACTACTTGCTCGTTGGTGATTATTAAAAGTGCATAATAGTGCACAAATATTTTTGAGCCATGTGTTATATATAATAATGCCATCCACTGCCAGCCATGGGTTGAAAAAAAAAAAAAAGTAAAAAAAAAAACACTGGGCTCTTATGGGGTTTTATTGTTTTTTTTTGGGGGGGACATTATTTATTCTGTTTATTCTTCCTAATTATATGTAAATCAGTTTAAATAAGCAAATAAATGGTAATCTAGTGTGTAACAAAAGGTTTTAATTTTTTTTTTTTTTCATGTGGGTGGGACACCGGCCAAGAGGTACAAAAAAAATATACTAATAATAAATATATATATATATATATATATATATATATATATATATATATATATATATATATATATATATATATATATATATATATATATATATATATATATATATATATAAAGGGCCCAGTGAAGTGCCAGTCCGTGAACAGAATCAAAAGTGCTTGTCAGAATTTACAAGATAAGGGTCTTGAAACCTCCCTTTTGAAAGCATTCAAATAATAGAAAGGAGGAAATACAGAAGCAGGCAGAGTTTACCAGAGAAGGATGAATGACTGAGAATACTGGTTAACTCTTGTATTAGAGATAATAGGGGTGAGAGAAAGAAGAAACTCTTGTACAGCCAAGCTGTGGCATGCACAAGGCATGCATTTAGCGAGATCATAAGAGCAGTTGGCATGAACATGACGGTAGAAGATAGCAAGAGATGCAACATGATGGCGATGAGAGAGAGGCTGAAGACAGTCAGTTACAGGAGAAGAGTTGATAAGACGAAAAGCTTTTGATTCCACCCTGTCTAAAAGAGTGGTATGAGTGGAACGCTCCTATACATGTGAAGCATACTCCATACATGGACAGATAACGTCCCTGTAAAGAGTTACCAGTTGGAAGGGTTAGAAAAAACTGGCGGAGACGACTTAGAACACCTAACTTCACAAAAGCTGTTTTAGCTAGAGATGAGATGTGAAGTTTCCAGTTTAGATAAAGTTTAGTAAAGGGTAGATGTTCAGTGTAGGAGAGGGGGAGAGTTGAGTGTCACTGAAGAAGAGGGGATAATTGTCCGGAATCTTGTGTCGAGTGATAGATGGAAGAATTGAGTTTTTGAGGCACTGAACAATATTAAGTTTGGTCTGCCCAAATTAGAAATTTTAGAGAGATCAGAAGTCAGGCGTTCTGTGGTTTCTTTGTGTGAACTGTTTACTTCCTGAAAGGTTGGATGTCTATGAAAAGACGTTGAAAATTGCTGGGTGGTATCATCAGCGTAGAAGTGGAGAGGACAAGAAGTTTGGCTTAAAAGATCATTGATGAATAATAGGAAGAGAGCGGGTGACACGACAGAGCCTTGAGGAACACCACTGTTAATAGATTTAGAAGAGAAGTGACCGTCTACCACTGCAGCAAAAGAAAGGTCAGGAAAGAAACTTGAGATGAAGTTACAGAGGGAAGGAGAGAAGTCGTAGAAGGGTAGTTTAGAAATCAAAACTTTCTGCCAGACTCTATTAAAAAGCTTTTCATATGTCTAAGGCAACAGCAAAAGCTTCACTAAAATCTCTAAAAGACTCAGTAAGGAAAGCCAGAAGATCACCTTTAGAGTGGCCTTGATAGAACCCATATTGGCAATCAGATAGAAGGTCGTGAAGTGATAGATGTTTAAGAATCTTCATGTTGAGGATAGAATAAAAAAGAACTTTCAGTAGTAGGAAATGAAAGCAATATGATGGTAGTTTGAGGATTTGAACGGTTACACTTTTTAGGAACAGACCGAATGTAGACAAACTTCCAGCAAGAAGAAAAGGTAGATACTGAAAGAGTTTGAGTAGGTTAGATGCGAGCACGGAGGTGCAGTTTCGGAGAACAATAGGAGGGACCCCATTACTTCCATAAACCTTCCGAGGGTTTAAGCAAGCGAGGGCATGAGAAACACCATTGCGATGGATTTTAATGGGTAGCATGAAGTACTGAGGGTGGAGGAGAGAGAGGAACAAGTCCTGAATCATTCAAGGTAGCATTTTTAGCAAAAGTTTTAGCGAAGAGTTCAGCTTTAGAAAAAAAAAATGAGATGGCAGTGGTGTCATCAGGTTGAAATACAGGAGGGAATGATGAAAAAGCAAAGCTATTGGAGATGTTTTTGGGGAAGTGCCAGAAGTCACGATGGGAGTTAGATCTTGAAAAATTTTGACACTTTCTCTTAATGAAGAACAGACATTTGTTTAGGTTATGCTGATGCAGGTTAGTCCGGTTGGACAAAGCCTGTGTTAACTTGTACTATAAAGGAAATGAACGGATCATGCTTGACTACTTTTACACTTTATATGGATATGTACATATATAAACCTTATTTATCAATATGATGTAGAAATAAATTTTGATATGTAATTATATATATATATATATATATATATATATATATATATATATATATATATATATAGAGAGAGAGAGAGAGAGAGAGAGAGAGAGAGAGAGAGAGAGAGAGAGAGAGAGAGAGAGAGAGAGAGAGAGAGAGAGAGAGAGAGAGAGAGAGAGAGAGAGAGAGAGAGAGAGAGAGAGAGAGAGCCTCTTTTCTGTTCCCTCCTACTTTCTCTATCCTCATTTTCGATCCAAAGCTGGATGCTGCGTTTATTTGCGCAATGTCTTAACCTGCTCTCGTGCCCACGCTCATGAATTGTTAAATCTGAAATAACCTCAATAGTCTTAATTTTATGAGTGTTGTTCTAGTTTCTTAAGTCTCCCTCAAAATGGACGGCCAAGCTCTCGTTTTTGTTTACTGTCACATAGTCACGTTCCTATAATATGCCAGTATTTCCTGCTGCTGTGTTTCTAGTCCTAAATAAGGGGCTTTAGCCAAGGAAAAGAACTTTAGTAATTTATGTTCATAAGTATTACATTTACTAAGTATAAGTTTATAAATCAAAACTCATTGTGTGATAGTTTTTGTATTTTTGTAAGAATGTACTGAGAAAGGAAGAATTAGAGCTGTTGACAAACATGATGGCGTCTCACTTAGCCCTAGAATCTTCTCCTATTTCCGAGTTCTGCACGATGGAGAAATAGACATTCTTCATTTTGGTGCCCAGACCCGGGAAAGCAAGTACCTAAGTTCAAGATTTAGACAAGTTTGTGCAGTGACAACGAAATGGAGAAGCTTAAGAAGAAGAGAACGGCGTGTAGGGGCTGGGTGACAAGATCCTCACAAGCTCTCTCAGAGGTGCTAGCTCAGCCCACTCCCACCCTTAGTGAAATGGAGTACGCCATTCAAGAGTTTGACAAAAGACTAACCAAGTTAGATGAAGTACAAGAAGAACTAGAAGGTGAAGTCGAAGCTGAAGAACTGGACCAAGAATTAGATGAAGCTCACGCCTTCAGACAAGAAAGTATGAAACCTAGACTTCTAGCAGAGGACAAGATAAGAAAGTTAGCAGCAGCAGCACCAGGTGGGTCTCCAGTTCCAAGTAGTGTAAGTGGATCTCAAGACTCAGAAGCTGTGAATGTGAAGTTACCCAAATTGGAGCTGCCAAAGTTCAGCGGTGAAATCACACAATGGCAGTCCTTTTGGGACCAGTTCAACTCCCACATTAATGCTACTAACCTTCCAGTAATTAGTAAGTTTACCTATTTGTTGTCTTTACTGGAGGGGGATGCCAAGAGTGTAGTCAAGGGGTTGGCACATACCAGTGAGAATTATCAAGTTGCCTGTGACTTACTGAAAGACCGCTATGGGAAGCCAGAAAGAATTATTTTTGCACACGTCCAGGCCTTGCTTTGTGGTCATGTCAACCTTAATCAAAATGGAACAAAGAGTGTTGCTCAACTATGGAAGTTGCGCGATGAAATCCTAACATACATTCGTAGTTTAGAAGCTTTAGGTGTCAGTGGGAAGCAGTGTGAAGTGTTTCTCACCCCTATTATCCTGTCTCGTCTACCCAATGAACTGAGGCTAGAATGGGCCAGGGATGGGGATGGACACGAAAGTGATTTGGAGTGGCTGTTACAATTCCTTCACAAAGAAATATCAAGATTGGAAAGATCTGAAGCCTTTAAGGGTAAGAAAAGCATTAGTGACGAAAGGAAAGAAAGAAAAGGTTCCAAGGAAAAGGTATACTCAGCTGCAGCCCTCCATGCTTCTTCAAAACAAGAAAGCTCTCTCTGCTCTTTTTGTAGTAAAAGGCATAAGTCGGAGAATTGTTTTGCTGTGTTAAAGTTAGATGGTAAGGAGCGAGGTGAGAAGATAAAAGGTTTGGGTCTCTGTTTCAAGTGCTTAAACAGTGGACATATGTCAAGAGAATGTAAGTCCCACATAAAGTGTACAAAATGTAATGGTACTCACAATGTACTTATGTGTGGCGTAAAGTTAGAACCAAGTTTAAAAAAAGGAAGAATATAAAGAAAGTAAAAGTAGTGACACTAGTGCCAAACCTGAGAATGTAGTACTTCTGTCTGGACAGGGTAGTAACTGCACTATTTTACAGACTGCAAAGGTCCAAGTAAGCACAGGAGATGGTAATGTTGTAGTAGCTAAGGTTATGTTTGATAATGGTGCAGATAGAACCTATGTCAGCAGTAGTTTTGTGAAAAAGTGTAAGCCACAATGGATCACTAGTACACCTATACTGTACTCTAGTTTTGGAGGTCACAGTGCTGGAAAGAATGAACATAGAAATGTTTATAGTTTAAAGTTATGGAATTCTGAAAGGAAAGTTGTACCCATTATTGCAGCTGAAATACCTAAAATATGTCAGCCTTTAGTGAGACCTGTTGTACCCAATGCAGTGCTTAATTCATTTTCTCATGCTGCATTAGCAGATGATTATCAGCAGGACTCTCCTCTTGAAGTTGATATCTTGATTGGATTAGACTTCTATTGGACATTGATTTCACCTACAGATGCCATTGAACTGTATAGTGTTGTAGCCATGAAGTCTGTCTTTGGGTATGTACTATCTGGTAAGATATCTGAGTGTGCTCCCACACCCTCTGAGTACTCTGCTCCACAACTGTTATGTATTTCCAGTGTTTCAGATGCTGATTTAAGAAGATTTTGGGATCTGGAAACCGTAGGGATTAAGCCTAAGGAAGTTGTAGAAAGTTACAGTGATGCCAGAGTACACAGAGAATTTGAGAGTACAGTGCAGTTTGTGGATGGCCGATATGAGGTCACTCTACCATAGAAAGATAAATTTGCTAAAGATAGGCTTATGAACAATGAAGGTTTAGTCAGAAAGAGGTTAAGTAAGTTAATGGTTAAATTGGATAAGGACAAAGAACTAAAGAAAGAGTATCAAAAGGTGTTTGATAGTGATGAGTCTGATCTCATAATAGAAGAAGTACCAAGTGAAGAAGTATCAGTTGTGAATCCCGTGTAGTACATGCCACACCATCCAGTAGAGAAGTTGAGCAGTACAAGTACTAAAGTAAGACCAGTTTTTGATGCCTCTGCCACTGGTTACAATGGTGTGTCATTGAATGACTGTTTGCTGTCTGGCCCATCGCTCAACCCGGACTTGGTTGAGGTACTCATCCGCTTCCGTCGTTGGCCCTTTGCCATAACAGCAGGCATAACTAAAGCATTTTTGCAAGTAAGTGTTCAAAAGAATGACAGAGATGTTCATAGATTTTTGTTACCAAGAGAGGATGGTACGGTGCGGCACATGCGATTCACACGTGTACCCTTTGGTAACACAGCTAGTCCCTTTCTGTTAAATGCTACTATCAAACATCATTTGGAAAAGTATCCAGAAACAAGTGTAATACAAGAACTGAAGTCTAACATGTACACAGATAATTGGTTAAGTGGTGCAGATTCAGTTGTAGAGGCATCTGAAAAATTCTGTGAAGCACGTAGTAATTTAGCTGATGCTAGTATGGATCTTACAAAGCTTGTGTCAAATAGTCTCTTGATTACATCCAAGTCCCATGACCAGTACCTTGTAAGTGGAGATGAACCTAATACTGTGTTACGGCTGAAGTGGTGTAATTCACGGGATAAATTATCTTTTGTTGCCATTAACCCAGACACCAGTGTTGAAATAGCCTCTACAAAGTGGAGCATACTTAGTGTTATTGCCAAAATCTTTGACCCTTTAGGATTAATTAGCCCCTTTGTCATGTACGGCAAAATTCTCTTTCAAGAACTCTGGAAACTAAATGTAAGTTGGGATGAAGAGATGCCTTCAGATTTGAAGTCAAAGTTTCAGAAATGGCTTCTTAGTAGTCAATGCCTCAAATCATTTCATGTAAACAGATGCTATTTTCCAGAGCTATCTTGGGGGGAGCTACGCAATGTAGAGCTACATGGGTTTGGTGATGCATCAGAGAAGGGCTATGGAGCATGTGTATACTTGCGAGTAACCTTAGAGGACAATTCATCTAAGGTATCGTTAGTAGCTTCCAAGTCAAGAGTCGCTCCCATAAAGACTGTTACCTTGCCAAGATTAGAGCTAATGGGAGCTCTTTTGTGTTCAAGACTGGTGGACTTTGTTAAGACTTCCCTTAAGTTAGATAGTAACACTCAAGTTGTGTGTTGGACAGATTCCACTATTGTCCTGTCATGGATACAAGGAGAAACTAGTAAGAAAGATGTATTTGTGTCTAATAGAGTAAGGGTGATCTTGTGTTGATCAAGGAGGACAACATTCCAAGACTGAAATGGCCTCTTGGAGTTATAACTGATGTTTTTCATGGTAAAGATGGACTTGTAAGAAGTGTAAGGTTAAAAACAAGTAAGGGAGAGATTACTAGGCCTATCCAACGGTTGTATAACTTAGAAGTAACTAGATCTGATGACATTGATCTCTCTTGTAGGCCTATGATCTATAATAACCCTGATGTTAATGGAAATTCATGTGATGAGGACACCAGTTTGTTTGTGGATACTGTTAGTGATGATAATGTGATTTCTAAGACTAGATCTGGTAGAATAATCAAAGTTCCTGCTAAGTTAGACTTATAAGATGATGAAGTGAAGATTGTAAATGTGTCATTAAGTTTAAGTTTAAGGATTTTTGTAAGATTTACATATATATTCTTAAGATAGGTGGCTTTAACGCCCCCTATGGGGGGAGAATGTTAAATCTGAAATAACCTCAATAGTCTTAATTTTATGAGTGTTGTTCTAGTTTCTTAAGTCTCCCTCAAAATGAACGGCCAAGCTCTCGTTTTCGTTTACTGTCACATAGTCACGTTCCTATAATATGCCAGTATTTCCTACTGCTGTGTTTCTAGTCCTAAATAAGGGGCTTTAGCCAAGGAAAAGAACTTTAGTAATTTATGTTCATAAGTATTACATTTACTAAGTATAAGTTTATAAATCAAAACTCATTGTGTGATAGTTTTTGTATTTTTGTAAGAATGTACTGAGAAAGGAAGAATTAGAGCTGTTGACAAACATGATGGCGTCTCACTTAGCCCTAGAATCTTCTCCTGTTTCCGAGTTCTGCACGATGGAGAAATAGACATTCTTCATGAATTTTCCGAGTTTTCCACCATCTGGCTACGACTACAGAGTCACTATCATACTAATTTTATCTGTGCTGTATATCTCTCACCTAACTCCTCTGACTATAAGAAATTCTTTGACTACTTAATTTCCGAAGTGGAGCACATTCTGATCCTCTTCCCTTCTGCAGAGATCTCCATTCTTGGAGACTTCAATGTTCACCACCAGCTTTGGCTTTCCTCTCCCTTCACTGACCATCCTGGTGAACTAGCCTACAACTTTGCTATTCTCCATGACCTAGAGCAATTGGTGCAACACCCTACTCGTATTCCTGACCGTCTTGAAGATTTGCCAAACATTCTTCACCTTTTCCTGACCTCTAATCCTTCTGCTTATGCTGTCACCCTTTCTTCTCCGTTGGGCTCCTTCGATCACAATCTCATCTCTGTATCTTGTCCTATCGCTCCATTCCCTCCTCAGGATCCCCTAAGCGAAGGTGCCTCTGGCGTTTTGCCTCTGCTAGTTGGGGGGACCTGAGGAGGTATTTTGCTGATTTTCCTTGGAATGACTACTGCTTCCGTGTCAGAGACTCGTCTTTGTGTGCAGAGCACATAACAGAGGTGGTAGTGTCTTGCATGGAGGTGTACATTCCTCACTCTTTTTCTCGGGCTAAACCCTCCAAACCTTAATTTAACACAGCTTGTTCTCATGCTATACATGATAGAGAGGTTTCCCACAAAAGGTACTTAAGCTTTCCATCACCAGAATCTCCTGCACTCTATATTTCTGCCCGTAACCATGCCAAGTCTGTTTTCCAACTAGCCAAAAACTCCTTCATTAACAGAAAATGTTTAAATCTTTCAAGTTCTAACTCCCCTCGTGACTTCTGGCATCTAGCCAAAAATATCTCCAATAACTTTGCTTCTTCTTCTTTCCCTCCTCTACTTCAACCAGATGGCACCACAGCTATCACATCTATTTCTAAAGTTGAACTCTTCGCTCAAACCTTTGCAAAAAATCTATCTTTGACGATTCTGGGCTTGTTCCTCCCTCTCCTCCACCCTCTGACTACTTGATGCCACCTATTGAAATTCTTTGCAATTATGTTTTCCATGCCCTCGCTGGCCTAAACCCTCGGAAGGCTTATGGACCTGATGGGGTCCCTCCTATTGTTCTCCGAAACTGCGTCCGTGCTTGCACCTTGCCTAGTCAAATTCTTTCAGCTCTGTCTGTCAACATCTACCTTTCATTCATGCTGGAAGTTTGCCTACATTCAACCTGTTCCTAAAAAGGGTGACCGTTCTAATCCCTCAAACTACCGTCCTATTGCTTTAATTTCCTGCCTATCTAAAGTTTTTGAATCTATCCTTAACCGGAAGATTCTTAAACATCTATCACTTTACAACCTTCTATCTGATCGCCAGGTTGGGTTCCGTCAATGCCGCTCTACTGGTGATCTTCTGGCTTTCCTTACTGAGTCTTGGTCATCCTCTTTTAGAGATTTTGGTGAAACTTTTGTTGTTGCCTTGGACATATCAAAAGCTTTTGATAGAGTCTGGCACAAAACTTTGATTTCCAAACTACCCTCCTACGGTTTCTATCCTTCTCTCTGTAACTTCATCTCAAGTTTCCTTTCTGACCGTTCTATTGCTGCTGTGGTAGACGGTCACTGTTCTTCTAAATCTATTAACAGTGATGTTCGTCAGGGTTCTGTCTTGTCACCCACTCTCTTCTTATTATTCATTAATGATCTTCTAAACCAAACTTCTTGTCCTATCCACTCCTACGCTGATGATACCACCCTGCACTTTTCCACGTCTTTTCATAGACGTCCAACCCTTCAGGATGTAAACATTTCACGCAGGGAAGCCACAGAACGCTTGACTTCTGATCCTTCTAAAATTTCTGATTGGGGCAGAGCAAACTTGGTATTGTTCAATGCCTCAAAAACTCAATACTTCCATCTATCGACTCGACACAACCTTTCAGACAACTATCCCCTCTTCTTCAATGACACTCAACTGTCCCCCTCTTCTACACTGAACATCCTCGGTCTGTCCTTTACTTACAATCTGAACTGGAAACTTCACATCTCATCTCTAGATAAAACATTTTCTATGAAGTTAGGCGTTCTGAGACGTATCCGCCAGTTTTTCTCACCCCCCCAGCTGCTAACTCTGTATGTTTCACATGTCTGGGGGGGGTTCCACTCATACTGCTCTTCTAGACAGGGTGGAATCAAAAGCTTTTCGTCTCATCAACTCCTCTCCTCTAACTGACTGTCTTCAGCCTCTCTCTCACCGCCGCAATGTTGCATATCTAGCTGTTTTCTACCGCTATTTTCATGCTAACTGCTCTTCTGATCTTACTAATTGCATGCTTCCCCTCCTCCCGCGGTCTCGCTGCACAAGACTTTCTTCTTTCTCTCACCCCTATTCTGTTTAGCTCTCTAACGCAAGAGTTAACCAGTATTCTCAATCATTCATCCCTTTCTCTGGTAAACTCTGGAACTCCCTGCCTGCTTCTGTATTTCCAGCTTCCTTTGGCTTGAATTCCTTCAAGAGGGAGGTTTCAAGACACTTATTCATCAATTTTTGACCACTACTCTGACCCTTTTATGGGACTGGCATTTCAGTAGGCAAATTTTTTTATTGGATTTTTTTTTTGCCCTTGGCCAGTGTCCTTCCTGCATAAAAAAAAAAAAAAAAAAAAAAAAAAAAAAATATATATATATATATATATATATATATATATATATATATATATATATATATATATATATATATATATATATATATATATATATATATATATATGTATATATATATATATATATATATATATATATATATATATATATATATATATATATATATATATATATATATATATATATATATATATATATATATATATATATATATATATGAGCTTTTTTTTAGGGGAGTGAGTTTTCTTGTTTTATTTTTGGGGGGGGATGGAGGGGTTAATGCCAACCCTGCTACCAGACCACCATCAGTAACTCAGTAACTATAAACTTACACTTACCTCCTCATGTATGCATTCCTATTGGTTGTAATATTGTTTTTTTTTTTTTTAACATTGTTAACTATTAATAATTTGCTTCATATTTCCATCAGAAGAAAACTTTGGCACAATACCATTTCATGGGTAATAAGCAGGCCTACTGCATGACTAATTCAAAATAATTCTGAATTGGGATCCTAATATTGCAGGGGATAGCGGGTATCCCTTTGAGCCCTATATCATGGTGCCAGTGAGCAACCCAAGAACAGCAGCAGAGCAGCGATACAACAGGGACCATGCTCAAACAAGGGTCATTGTGGAGCAGACAATTGCGATGCTTAAAAGTCGCTTCGGGTAATGAAAATAACATCTCTCCTCCAAAACAGTAACGTGTAAAATAAAACCTGCCATTAAAATCATGAAAGAATTATAAACATTTAATTCTAGTAATAATAGTATGATATACTGCGCAGATACACGTAATTCATGAATCCTCTGTTTTAGTAAGAAATTTCAGTTTCCACAAGTGTCTGCACTCTTCAGCTGGCTGCCTACAATATGAGCAATATAATACAATTTAATCAAGTATGCTAAGATCGTCAATGCATGACTGCTTCTGCACAACCGCTGCGTCAAGCGTGGTATTCCCGTTCCTGCTGATGTATGTAATTGTTGCAATGTGTCAGGTGGTTTGCAGGAAATATTAATGTGAAGGACATTAGATTTAGCAAAGTAGTCATGATTGTTCTTACACTTGTTGTTAGGGTAATGAAAGTTGTCTGATGTGTACTAACAGGTAATGGAAATATACACATGTTTTTATATACAACGGTATCTTGAATAACATTATGGTTAGGGCTAGTCTTAGAGTGTCAAAATACTAAATGTAAAATTACAAGACTATTCATCTCATACGATATAAAGTTTAAAGGTAGGTTTAGCTTCCAACCCCTAGACCTCTCAGCTCCTCATAAAAGCTATTTATTTACTGCTACCGCTAGACCTCTCAGCTCCTCATAAAAGTTATTTATTTACTGCTACCACTAGACCTCTCAGCCCCTTATAAAAGTTATTTATTTACTGGTACCGCTAGACCTCTCAGCCCCTCATAAAATTTATTTATTTACTGCTACCTCTAGACCTCCCAGCCCCTCATAGGAGTTATTTATTTACTGCTACCGCTAGACCTCTCATCCCCTCATAAAAGTTATTTATTTATTGCTACCGCTAGACCTCTCAGCCCCTCATAAAAGTTATTTATTTATTGCTACCGCCTCTTGAGAATGAAGAGGTACCACACGTTTACGCCGATCATGTTATTTATTTATCATGATCTAGAGCAAATGGTGCAACACCCTACTCGTATTCCTGACAGTCTTGGAGATACACCCAACATTCTTGACCTTTTCCTGACCTCTAATCCTTCTGCTTATACTGTCACCCTTTCTTCTCCGTTGGGCTGCTCCGATCACAATCTCATCTCTGTATCTTGTCCTATCGCTTCAATCTCTCCTCAGGATCCCCCTAAGCGAAGGTGCCTCTGGCGTTTTGCCTCTGCTAGGTGGGGGGACCTGAGGAGGAATTATGCTGATTTTCCTTGGAATGTCTACTGCTTCCGTGTCAGAGACCCGTCTTTGTGTGCTGAGCGCATAACAGAGGTGATAGTGTTTGGCATGGAGGCGTACATTCCTCACTCTTTTCCTCGTCCTAAATCTAAACCTTGATCTTGGCGAGAGGAAGCAAGAAGGAGGGAGCAGATGCAGTTACCCTGCCCCAAGGTAGAGTGCTGGTGTTTGGTGATAGTCAGGTTAGGCACTTAGATAGTGCGTTCTGTGCTAGGGATAGGAAGCGTAGGTCGAGGGTGTGTTTGCCGGGGGCCGGGATAGGGAAGGTAGCTGATAGGCTAGACACGTGCTTGGAAAAAGATGGGACCAAGCCCATTGTTTTTCTCAGTGCGGGAGGGAATGACCTTGGTAAGGTCAGGAGTGAGGAGCTTATCAGGAGGTTTCGACAGGCTTTGGACAGGATTAGGGACAAGGGTGGGATCCCCGTGGTATGTGGTGTCTTGCCGAGGCGGGGAGTTGGTGCTGAGTGGCTGTCCAGGGCTATTACAGTGAATCGCAGGCTCGCGAATCATTGTAAGAGTAATGGATGGACGTTCATCGACAACTGGGACCTTTTCTATGGCAGGGACACCTTGTACGCCAGGGATGGAGTGCATTTATCACGCCAGGGTGTTCGTGTTTTGGCCGAAACACTCGAGCGGGAGGTTACTGCACTCCAGCACTTTTTTCGTTAGTCGGGAGGGAGGAAGAGGTAGTGAGAAGGCGAGGGGCAAAATAGTTAAATCTAGAAAGGTAGCTAGCTCAGGGATGGTGAGAAATAGCTTAAGTGTTTACTACACAAACTGTAGAAGTATTCTGAATAAAATAGATTTGCTTAGAGGAATAGCGAGCGTTGAGAAATTTGATATCATTGCTTTAACTGAAACTTGGTTAGATATGTCAGGAAAAGTATTTAATCCAGAGGTTAAGATAGATGGGTATACAATGTTCTATAAAGATAGGGAAAACAGGAGAGGAGGAGGCGTCGCGTTATACGTTAGGGACACATTACAGTGTTGTATCAACAGTAGAATTAAAACAGATAACAAAGCGGAGTCGATATGGGTAGATATTAAAGAAGGATCGCAGTCAGTAGTACTAGGGGTAGTTTACAGACCACCGACCAGTACAGAGGAAATTAACATCTCACTGTGGCAGGAATTAAATAGAGCAGGCAGGTACAGTCAGGTATGTGTGGTAGGAGATTTTAATTTTAGGAATATCGACTGGAGTCTGATGGTGGGTAACAGGGAAACAGAGGAATTTCTTAAGGTAATTCAGGATAATTTTTTAAAACAGGTAGTCGTAGAACCCACAAGGGGGAATAATATTCTAGATTTAATTCTTACTAGCAGGGAGGAAGCAGTCACGCAGGTAGAGGTTGGAGGACAGCTAGGTAACAGTGACCATAGGGAAATTAGGTACAATTTAGAATGGGAAGAAACAGTTAGAAACAAAAACACTAGTAAAATACCTGACTTTAGGAGAGCAAATTTTGAAGAATTAAAAAGGTACCTCCAAGGAGTGGACTGGCAAGGGATGCAGGGTGAGGTCAGGTCAGGGACGGAGTTCAGAGAGATAAGGCAGGATGAGAGAGGTGAGGTGAGGCGTGAGGGTGTAGGACAAGAGGAGGGAAGATGTGTCCGGAAGGGAGGAGGAAAGAGGAAGGGGGGAGCTAGATGTGAGTATGTTGGAATGTCAGGTCATGCTGAAATGAGAGAGGTGAGGTCGCGGCGAGTAGATGAGGGAGTGGAGAGGATGGTAGGGGAAGAGATGAGGGGACTAGGTGAAGTAAATGTAGATGAATTGTATAAATATTTCGTAGATAAAGTTCATACAGGTCAGTTAGCAAATATTCCGTATAGAACAATAAGATCACAAAAAAATGATCCTAAATGGATGACTGCTAGGTTAAAGCATTATATAGGGCGTAAGAGAAGTATATATAGGAGGTTAAGGGCAGGTGAAGAAGTTTTAAGGACACAATATAATGAATTAGTTAGAACAGTCAGGAAGTTAACGAGGAAAGCTAAGGAAAATTATGAATCAAAGGTAGCCAGCCAGGCGAAGACGGACCCCAAGGGATTTTATCAGGTATACAGGACGAAGAATAAGGATACTGTAGGTCCATTAAAGGCAGCAGATGGGGAGCTGGTTAGTTCTGGGGAGGAGATTAGTAAACTTCTGAATGATTATTTTTTAACTGTCTTCACCCAGGAAAACATGCAGGATATGCCAGATAGTGAACAGGTGTTTAGAGCAGATGAGAATGAGAAGCTGACATATTTCCATAACTAGGGAGATAGTGGAACAGGAGATAGATAGGCTAAAAAAGTTCAAGTCACCAGGACCTGATGAAATATATCCCAGAGTACTTAAGGAATGTAAAGGGATTATTAGTGGGCCGTTAGTTTCTGTCTTTAGGAAATCACTAGAGTCGGGTGAGGTACCAGTAATGTGGAGGCAGGCTAATGTAGTACCCATCTTTAAGAAGGGTGATAAAACTTTAGCGTCTAATTATAGACCTGTCAGCTTAACTTCAGTTGTAGGTAAAATGTTAGAGTCAATAATAGCGAGGAACATTAGGGAACATTTAGACAAACATAACTTGATCAATCAGTCACAGCATGGCTTCACGAAGGGGAAGTCTTGCCTGACAAACTTGTTAAGTTTTTACAGTAGGGTGTACGAGGCAGTAGATAATGTTGATAGTTATGATATCTTATATCTGGACTTTAGTAAAGCATTTGACAAGGTACCCCATCAAAGGCTCCTGAGAAAGGTTAGGGCACACGGGATAGATGGGAAAGTGTTAGGCTGGATAGGGTCATGGCTTAGTGACAGGCGACAGAGAGTGGTAATAAACGGCTCGGAATCCGAGTGGGGTCATGTAATTAGTGGGGTGCCACAGGGATCAGTATTAGGGCCATTGTTATTTCTAATGTATATCAATGACTTGGATAGTGGAATTAGTAGTGATGTTAGTAAATTTGCGGATGACACAAAGGTAGGTAGATTGATTAGGTCAGAATCGGATGCCATCGCCTTGCAGGCAGACTTAGATAGAATGAATGAATGAACGGATAGATGGCAGATGCAATTTAATATCAATAAATGTAAAGTGCTTAGCGTAGGTAGAGGAAACCCACACAATAGGTACACATTAGACAACCAAACTCTGGTAGGTACAGGGTACGAGAAAGATTTAGGAGTTATAGTTAGCTCTGAACTCCGTCTAGGGAAACAATGCATAGAAGCCAGAAACAAGGCAAATAGGGTACTAGGATTCATCTTTAGGAGTGTTAAAAGTAGAAGGCCGGGAGTAATATTAAAGTTATACTTGGCGCTGGTCAGACCTCATCTAGACTACGCGGTGCAGTTCTGGTCCCCACATTACAGGAAAGATATAGGTCTATTAGAATCAGTACAGAGGAGAATGACTAAAAGGATACAGGGGATGAGGAGTATTCCTTACGAGGGGAGGTTGAAGCTGTTAAATTTACATTCCTTAGAGAGACGTAGGTTAAGAGGGGACCTGGTAGAAGTCTTTAAGTGGTATAAGGGTTTTAACAAGGGAGATGTAAGCAAAATTCTTAGGATCAGTAACCAGGGTAGAACAAGAAATAACGGGTTCAAGCTTGAAAAATTTAGGTTTAGGAAGGAGATAGGAAAAAATTGGTTCTCAAATAGAGTGGTAGATGAGTGGAACGGACTCAGTAATCATGTAGTTAGTGCTAGGACACTAGAGAGCTTTAAGAGAAGATTAGACAAGTTTATGGATGGGGATAGCAGATGGAAATAGGTAGGTGTGTTTCATACAGGGACTGCCACGTGTAAGCCTGGTCGCTTCTTGCAGCTTCCCTTATTTCTTATGTTCTTATGTTCTTATGCTAACTGCATGCCTCCCCTCCTCCCGCGGCCTCGCTGCACAAGACTTTCTTCTTTCTCTCACCCTTATTCTGTCCACCTTTCTAACGCAAGAGTTAAGCAGTATTCTCAATCATTCATCCCTTTCTTTGGTAAACTCTAGAACTCCCCGCCTGCTTCTGTATTTCCATCTTCCTATGACTTGAATTCCTTCAAGAGGGAGGTTTCAAGACACTTATCCTTCAATTTTTGACTATCGCTTTGGACCCTTTTTACGGGACTGGCATTTCAGTGGGCATTTTTTTTATCGGATTTTTGTTGCCCTTGGTCAGTGTCCCTCCTACATATAAAAAAAAAAAAATGTTGCTGTGCAGCGGAGAGGTCAGCGAGCTCCAGGCAGAGTTGTACAGCAGGAGATCATACAAAACTTTTACTAGCTATGCTGTAAGAAACACAGGTATAACTAACATGTTTTAGTAATCATGTCATGAATGAAATAATGTTTTTTTTTTTCATGTATCAATGCATATATACATTGATGTTGGTTGACATCAAACCATAAACTGCTGGAAATATTATAATAATTCTCTTTGCATTTCAGCAGATAGCTGTTGTGATGCAGCAATCTGCTGAAAAGCCTGCACCCTCTGCCGTAGACCCTTACCTTGCTCCTACCCACCATCACAATCCTCTCGTTGAATCTCTCGTTGGATTTGCATCACCTCCGGCTCAAGCTCCAACTTGGAGCGACCACCTGCAATAGATTTAAAAAATTATGATTTTGTACTACAGCTTATGAAGTACATGGTATGTCAAGTTACATGTCATGCTATCCTGCTGTTTCCTTTTTCCTCATTTGCTTGTTGGGTCTTGCAGAGAGCCAGACACTCCTAAAAAAAAAAAAAAAATGAAGTGCTTACTACAGGGAGGGAAAAAGCTGAGTCTTTGTGAAGGTTTTTTTTTTCAATGAACAGTCAACTTATTCATATTTATATCTATTACATAGTTTTGCTGAGTTGGTATTCAATTGTGCATTGTGAATTGGTATTCAATTGTGCAGATATCTAAACTCCGGCTCTGTTGCCCTTCTGGTCCCATGAAAGCTGGTGCTTTACCATATTTAATTGTTATACTGTACACACTCCCATTTATAATCCAGTGCATAGCAGGCTCTTGGTTATGGTTATCAAGTATTTGTGTAAGTTTGACAACAGCACCAACATTAAATCACAACATGTACACGATAGCAAACTATTGCCATAAAACTGGAGGGGTTTTAAGCACTACCGTCATCAATCTAGCTAACATACCATAACCTAACCCTTCCTTAATAATGTAAAACAAATACTTAAAAAAAATAAATTGTTTCCAGGTGTTTGGGTCCCAAAGGATCAGCAGAAGGAAACAATTTTATTACCTTCAATTATGTAACAAAAATTCATTTAGGGGAATTTTGTCATATTATTCAAAGCAATGTCCAAAACAATGGTTAACTTAATTCTGCATGCAATGTGATCAATATAAAATAATAAGCACCTATGCTAGTGGGCAAATTTTTACTATTTCACCAGTTTCTCTATTATGGATGAAACTATTTATTGATGATATTTTTTGACCTGTTTTAAATTAATATGTTTTTTTTTTAATCAGCAAATCATTAGCCATTATTCTTTACCCCCTGACCCACAAATCCCTTCGGAAACTTATGATGTGCAATAAAAAATAAAGAAAAACTATTAATACAAAACAGACCAATATGTAAAAAAAAAAATAAATAAAAAAAATGGCCACTCACTGTGGCAACCACCCGGCTGTCATGCACAAACCCAACCTAACAAAAATTACTTAACCAAACCAAACTAATCTAACCAAACCAAACTGACCAAGCCTAACCAAAGTTATATAAATGATCAAAATAATACAATCCAACAAAACAAACCTAAACTAACTAAACTAACCTTGCCCCGAATTCACTTGGCCCAAATTGCATAGCGCGTCGTTAATAACGACGTCTTCTGCAACCAACTGCTCTTATAACGACACCTTAGCGACATCCGAGAAACGCTATCCAATGTTTTGCGGATGTTGAAGGGTGGGAGTCGCTAATCTGCCTATGAGTGTTCATTGGCTGCCAGGGTGTGATACGTCACTGAGTCGACGTCACACATAAGGCAGTCAATGACAAGAAGGCTTTGTGCCATCGCCGAGGGAGTCGCGTGACGTTGTTTACAAACATTCATACGGTGTTAAGCACCCATACAGCCACCTATCACCACAGTCTCAAGTCCTCATTGTATCAGCCATGGCCAGCGAGCCTCCTAGCAAGAAAATAAGACCTCACTTCACCGATGCTGAAGTCATTAGCCTTGGTGGAGGAGGTGGAGAGGCGGTCTGCGGTGATTATGGAATGGTTGGATGCTAAAATCATCGCAGACACGAAGAGTAGGGCTTGGGAGGAAGGAACTGCCATTGTGAATTCAGTCAGGCGAGTGTCAAGGACATCAGACGAGCTCCGTAGGAAGTGCAAGGACCTACGGAGTCATGTGAAGACGAAGGCAGCAGCAGAACAACGTTATGGTGCAGGCACTGGTGAGTTCACCGCTTATACCTATCACATTTTCGTTGCAGACCTAGCATGGTGCGGTTGACAGAGCAGAGGGATAGAGAGCTATAAAGATAGAATTACGGTGATGTAACCAAACATTAGGTGTGAGGTCCATTTGCAGGTGAATGATGTTATGGCTTATGGTTCCAGCAAGCACACAGTAAGGTACTCTTTTACTCTTTCACCAATCTCAACATAGCTGCTCTTACCTTTCTCGTCAGATAGAGTTCGTCATTTTGAGCAATTTGAACCCATATATATCCGATGCAAATTATTTAAAATGCCGACAGATATTTTTAAATATTTATCAGTATCTACTTTTGGGAAACAAGGTTACCTTAAAGTTTAATTTGTTAGGTTGTATTATATTTGCTCTTTTAAATAACTTTGATCAGGCTTGATTAGTTTGGTTTGGTTTGGTTAGATTAGTTCGGTTAGGTTAAGGGGACCGTCTGGTTTTTTTTTTTAAATCAAGAATAAAGAGGTACGTGGGTCATTTTCTTTTACTTATAGATGACTATTACACGATGTTACTGTAGTAGTTACAAGCGAATCGAAACATAAATAATTGCATGAAAAAAAAAAGAATTGAAAAAAAAAAATTCCCTATAAACTTTGTCACCGGAGGGCAGATTTCAAATTTGCCGGTACACATATGAAGTATGTGGTATAACAAAAGTTTCGACCTCATAGAATTTTGGTTCTTTGATTTTGATGGCCATTATGAATTTTTTTTTTATTTTTCGTTTTTATTTACTTATTTTTTCTTAAATTACAGTGCGGCACAGAAAATAAGTTTTTTTCCAAATTCTATGAGATGGAAATATAGCAGCTTCATTTAACTTCAAAATGATACCTAAAAATTGAAAATCCGTTGAGAAATGAGGGAGAAGATGCGATTTGAATGATAAAAAAAGTGAAGACTGAGAAAAAAACAAAAAAAAAAAAAAAAAAAAAAAAAAACCCAGAGGTGTCATTTTCGTTTTCTATGATCCTGTACATTTAGTTGGCTTGGATATTTCGTGTTCATACACCACCATGTACATCATATATGTTTTTTAGGCATGTTTAGAATATTATGTAAGACTCATATGGCACCTGGTCCCCCCTACAATGACTGTAGGTATTACTCGCTCGAAGGTGAAGGTGTCGGAATGCGCCACATTCTTCATTGTCGCCAGGTTGAATTGTCTCAGAATGCTCCCGGCTTGTAGTCCGCACTTGTGCCAGCATCCTCAGTCTTCCTCCTTTTCACTGCTGGTCTACTCTGTGATCGTCTTCTTTATCTCTTTTCTCCAGCGTCTTGTCCTTGGTGTCATGCGCACCGAACCATAACCGCGTCGAGTCCCAGTGCAGGTAACCAAAGTTATGTTCCAGTGCAGTCACTTTGTAGGCGTAGTTCACACGGTATAACCATGCGAACTTCACCTTGGGACATTTCTGCCAAACTTTGGAGTGAAGAGACTCGTTGGGGTTATGTGTTCGGCCACACAAACACTTTTTTTGTTTTTTTGTTTGGTTGGGTTAGGTAGTGGGCCGCTCCTCGCCACTCGTCTTCTAAGATGACGCTAATTCTCCCGCGAAAATCACCCACATGAGGTTTACTTGCATATACACACGAACTCTACCACATTTATTCACGCATATACGCACTCCTAATAATGTTACATACTAAATTTACTAAATAAACATATAATAATACGCATATATATCATGCAGTAATACTGACTCTCTCTGGCCGTCTGTAACACTTACAATAATATTCTGGTCACTTACGTAACACTGCCTCCTCCTCAGGTGCTGATGACTCATCAGACACACAATAACTAAACGCAATAATATAAAAGAAACGAAACAAAGTAAAACAACACATGGGTTAGGTTATATTTCTATGAAGCGGGGCGGCTTCCGCTGACGTCTTGGCCTGACGACATTTTCTTCACTTCTTTCTATGTCTTTATTTCCAATAGTATCACTACCGTTTTCAGTGTAGTAGTCCCGTGCAACTAGATTTATTTCTTCAGTGTCTCTTTCACTATCAGTATCAGTATCAGCGTCACTACCACTATTAGCACCAACGTCAGTATCGCGATTACTACCAGTGTCTTTATCGCTGTCACCTTCGGTGTCACTGGCCCAGATCCACAAAGCAGATAGTATTTCATTATTTTACATAATATGTACCTCCACAGGTTACAGTTTTTTTTTCCCACCCCAAACAATCCAAAACCATTTAAGTAAAACAATGAAAACATTTGAAAGGCGCAATTCACCATTTTTTAAAATTCTCGCGTCGGTGAGTCACGTCAGGAATTCCCAGCTGTTGCCAGATGTACTCCCCGCTCTGCTGATGCACTTTCTACCCCTATTCTTCCAGCAACATTTTTAGCACATGATGATTATTTCCTTACGTGCTCCTGTTCGGTATGCCAACAGGTTTCTCACGTCACATGACATTTTTTAAATATCTTTTTTGCTCCACATGCTTGCTTTGTATGGGCAATAACTATTCCTCTGGGAGTGTCTGGCATATTACTCTTGAAGATACGGGTCCTGTGGTAACGCTTTCACAGTAGGCAATGAGTAACCATGTTGAGTAATTAACGTCTCCCTGAATGTATAGGAGACGCGAGCTTTACTTTTCAGGTAGGTTGATGGAACATTTGTTGATTATTCTGGTAGCTCTGATAATGATGACCCTCTAGATAACCTTGAAGGTTATTCGAAGTAATGTAGGGCACATAGTATGTTTGCAAAAACGATTCACAGACATAGCTTTGTTGAAGATTAGGGTCTGAATAGCAGGATCAGTACTCCAATAAGCTTTGAAGTTCTTCTTCTTGATAATTCCCATGAGCATGACCAGCCAAAAAAAAAAAAAAAACTTTCATTTAATTTGTCAATGTCATACCATTGGTGGTCACGTGAATGTTGAGCCAAAATTCTATAACATTGCTTGAAATAAAAGTAACGGTTTGATTCCTCAACCATTTGGTCTATGATATCATCATTCCAAAAGTAACTGAAGTAGTCAACTACTTTACTGTTTACCGTGAAATCAGGAATTTTTATACCTGATCCCGACTCATCAAATTTGAAAAAAAAAAAAAAAAAAAAACTGTGGCTGCCAGTTGTCTCCATCAAGTCACTGCCACATCTCTGGATCATGTGGATGTGCAGCAGGTGTTCTCACTCTCCGAGAACGACCACGTATGTTCCCACATGAAGCACGTACAGTAGCAGGGTCCTGTGTCTACCACGTGCACGATGAGTGGGTGGTGGTGGTGGTGGTTTGGGGCGGGTGGTGCCGTGGGTGTCACGTGGCGGTACAAAGAGGAAGGCTAGTTCGGGTCATCTACATCACTCTCTGAGGTTGAATTTTCCCTTCCTTGTAGTGTATCTGTCCTTCTCCTCTTTGAACGAATCCTGGGAGCACGTAATCAGGCAGTGGGTGAAGGAACAAATGAGGCAGCACCAGCTGAGGTGCATGGTGTCGGCGGAGGGATAGTCCAAGCAAACACTAACTCATCACTTACTTCCTCGCTTTCAGCATCACCCTCTCCACTATACATATAATCTTTATTGCTATCATCTAGAGGGTCATCACTATTAGAGATACCAGAATAATAAATGTGCCAGCATCCTTGCTGAAAAGTAAAGCTCGCGTCTCTTCTACATTCAGGGAGGCGTGACGTTTACTCGCCATGATTACTCATTACGTACTGACTCTGAGACCGTAAAAACTACTGCTTCCACCATCTTATATGGGCCTTCCCAACTTGGCTGAAGTTTCGGCGATCGGCCAGATATACGCTGTGGGTTATGGAGCCACACCAGGTCACCGGGGCTGTACTCAACATTCCTCAATTTCCTCTGATACTGTCTTCACGTGGCCTAGCACGCTGTCTTGAGGTGCTGGCATGCACGATAACGTGTTTCCTCCAATCGTCGTTGCAACTCCTTGAGAAAATCGGTGTAAACGTCTGCCAAGCCTGTTCCCGGCGGCCGGCCGGTAGCTAAATCTACTATATATATATATATATATATATATATATATATATATATATATATATATATATATATATATATATATATATATATATATATATATATATATATATATATATATATATATATATATATATATATATATATATATATATATATATATATATATATATATATATATATATATATATATATATATATATATATATATATATATATATATATATATATATATATATATATATATATATATATATATAATGTGTGTGTGTGTGTGTGGGTGTGTGTGTGTGTGTGTGTGTGTGTGTGTGTTAGGGAAGACCGTCACAATAACTTGAAAGTGAAAAAAAAGTGTAATAAAGTTAAATATAAGTGAAATAATGGTATGTGCATGTTGGGGTGACAAAGCGGCTGACAAAGCCCCGCCGTGCGTCGTGACGCCACGCCCCACTCACTTCACCTCTGTCTTACAGAATATAATTGATGAGTTGAGTGCATTCTGTTGATTATGTTAAATGGGCACAGTCAAAGGGAGTAAGACTAGTATGCCTCAGTGCACGAGTGTGGAAGAGTAGCACGTTCCTCGCCTGTGGTCATGTGATGGCGGTCTTGGTATCGTATAGTTGTGCTTATGGAGTGACGATCGGTCTTATGACTGCCTCACTTAAACTTTCAATCTGAGAGGATAATTTTAAGTTCAAGTTTTTAGAGGTGGGAAATGCCTGTCAATTAATTGGGAGTGTATGGTGAAAATTTGGGTGTTAAGTTCTGTTCTTGTTCCCATAAGTTCATGTGCTTTAAATTAATTATGGCGAAATAGTAGTTGAATAAATTGTTTTTGTTTTGTAAGAAGGTGAGCTGTCATTCTTCCTCCCAGTTCCACCCACCCCTTTTGTAAAAAAAAAAAAAAAAAATGAACTACGCATATAAATTCATTACTCCGAAGAGACATCAGTGCCTGTAAACAAAATAAGGATAACGCTACCAAATTACTAATTTTTAATGCTCAGACATGCTACCAAGTAACCAAAGAAAAAGTAAAGAATTCAAAGTAAGGTAAAGTAATATTATTATAGAACCTGTTCTGTATTTATTAAGAAGTTAAAAGGTAAAGAAAAATCTAAAGTAAAAGTAAATGAAAATTAAAAACTAAACTAAACTAATGAAGCTACTTACATACCCCGGCACCACATCTCTGTGCATGGAAAGGGGCCAGCGATGTCAACAGCCATGCGCTCCATCGATGCTCTTGCCTGGTACAGCTGCAGAACAACGCAGGTCATGAGTGCGGGTCTTTTCATAGCCGCACACACTCGGCATATCTTGCACCATTCTTGGACGTTTCGCCGCAGTCCCACCTAGTACACTCGTTGTCGCAGCTTTTCCAAGGTGTGTTTCACTCCTACATGTCTTTCCTTTGTGCTCTTCTCTAAGCAGCTCCTCTCGCCGAGATGCAGGAACCACAACCAACCAGTGTCTCGCCGGCTTCGCGTGTACCATGCACTGCTACAGCACTCCTTCCTGCAGGTCCAGCGTTTCCCACTGATCCACTAAGCTCTTAGTGGCGGAGCTCTCGGTAGACACAACTTCCTTGGGTGGCCTCTCACTGTCTGCTTCAAGCCATCTGATCACTGGGGACAGGTCAGGGTCCTCGTGCTTGTTTCCACCTGTCGTCCGTCTCCACTGTGAGCTTCCTGCACTTTACCTCTGGTTCACGGCGGGAGCAATGCACACACTGGCGCACAGGAGCGACGACTCAGGCTTTCAGCGTTATTGTGGATGCGGCCAGGGCGGTGCTCCATCACGTAATTAATGTTCAGGTTTCCCAGTCCACCTGACCACCTGTCCCTCAGGCTCCTACAGAATCTTCAGCTATCGTAGAGCGGCGTGGTGTGCGGGGATGGTGAAGCGTGAGCCATACAAGTAATGGTGGAAATGCGCAAGTCCTTTCATGACAGCAGGCAACTCCTTGCGTGTCACACAATTATTTCCCTCAGCCTTGCTAAACTTCGCGCTGTAATACGCCAGCACATACTCTTTGCCATCACGAAGCTGCGACAGGAAGGCTCCCACACCTTCCTTGCTTGCGTTTGTATCTAGAATATACGAGAGTTCTGTGTCAGGTATGGCAAGCAGAGCTTGCTTCAGCGCATTGAAAGCTTGCTGGCAGTTCTCGTCCCACACGTACTGCGTTCTTTTACTGGCCAGGCTATGTAGAGGGGCGGCGACGGTGGCAAAGCCTGACACAAACCGTCTGTAGTACGTGCACAGGCCCAAGAAACTCCGCAGCTCCGAGACATTCTTGGGCACTGACCAGCATTCTAATGATGTCATTTTGGGTCAGTCTTTACTCCCTGCCTACCGACTACGTGTCTAAGAAACGGCATCTCAATCTTGAACAACGTGCACTTCTTCGGGCTGAGTTTCAGCCCTGCAGCCCTCAAACAATGGCACACCTTGGTTAGCCGTGCCAGCTCCTCGAAAGTGTTTCCAAACACTAACACGTCGTCAAAATACACGAATGCTGCCTTCTACTGAATGCTTTCTAATACACGTTCCATCAGCCGCTCAAAATTTTTTTATTTATTTATTTTTTTTATGTAAGAAGGACACTGGCCAAGGGCAACAAAAATCAATAAAAAGATGCCCACTGAAATGCCAGTCCCGTAAAAGGGTCAAGGCAGTGGTCAAAAATTGGTGGATAAGTGTCTTGAAACCTCCCTCTTGAAGGAATTCAAGTCATAGGAAGGTGGAAATACAGAAGCAGGCAGGGAGTTCCAGAGTTTACCAGAGAAAGGGATGAATGATTGAGAATACTGGTTAACTCTTGCGTTAGAGAGGTGGACAGAATAGGGGTGAGAGAAAGAAGAAAGTCTTGTGCAGCGAGGCCGCAGAAGGAGGGGAGGCATGCAGTTAGCAAGATCAGAAGAGCAGTTAGCATGAAAAAAGCGGTAGAAGACAGCTAGATATGCAACATTGCGGCGGTGAGAGAGAGGCTGAAGACAGTCAGTTAGAGGAGAGGAGTTGATGAGACGAAAAGCTTTTGATTCCACCCTGTCTAGAAGAGCAGTATGAGTGGAACCCCCCCAGACATGTGAAGCATACTCCATACATGGACGGATAAGGCCCTTGTACAGAGTTAGCAGCTGGGGGGGTGAGAAAAACTGGAGGAGACGTCTCAGAACACCTAACTTCATAGAAGCTGTTTTAGCTAGAGATGAGATGTGAAGTTTCCAGTTCAGATTATAAGTAAAGGACAGACCGAGGATGTTCAGTGTAGAAGAGGGGGACAGTTGAGTGTCATTGAAGAAGAGGGGATAGTTGTCTGGAAGGTTGTGTCGAGTTGATAGATGAAGGAATTGAGTTTTTGAGGCATTGAGCAATACCAAGTTTGCTCTGCCCCAATCAGAAATTTTAGAAAGATCCCTGCGTGATATGTTTACCTCCTGAAGGGTTGGACGTCTATGAAAAGACGTGGAAAAGTGCAGGGTGATATCATCAGCGTAGGAGTGGATAGGACAAGAAGTTTGGTTTAGAACATCATTAATGAATAATAAGAAGAGAGTTGGTGACAGGACAGAACCCTGAGGAACACCACTGTCAATAGATTTAGGAGAAGAACAGTGACCGTCTACCACAGCAGCAATAGAACGGTCAGAAAGGAAACTTGAGATGAAGTTACAGAGAGAAGGATAGAAACCGTAGGAGGGTAGTTTGGAAATCAAAGCTTTGTGCCAGATTCTATCAAAAGCTTTTGATATGTCCAAGGCAACAGCAAAAGTTTCACCAAAATCTCTAAAAGAGGATGACCAAGACTCAGTAAGGAAAGCCAAAAGATCACCAGTAGAGCGGCCTTGACGGAACCCATACTGGCGATCAGATAGAATGTTGTGAAGTGATAGATGTTTAAGAATCTTCCTGTTCAGGATAGACTCAAAAACTTTAGATAGGCAGGAAATTAAAGCAATAGGACGGTAGTTTGAGGGATTAGAATGGTCACCCTTTTTAGGAACAGGTTGAATGTAAGCAAACTTCCAGCAAGAAGGAAAGGTAGATGTTGAAAGACAGAGCTGAAAGAGTTTGACTAGGCAAGGTGCAAGCACGGAGGCACAGTTTTGGAGAACAACAGGAGGGACCCCATCAGGTCCATAAGCCTTCCGAGGGTTTAGGCCAGCGAGGGCATGGAAAACATCATTGCGAAGAATTTTAATAGGTGGCATGAAGTAGTCAGAGGGTGGAGGAGAGGGAGGAACAAGCCCAGAGTCGTCCAAGGTAGAGTTTTTAGCAAAGGTTTGAGCAAAGAGTTCAGCTTTAGAAATAGATGTGATAGCAGTGGTGCCATCTGGTTGAAGTAGAGGAGGGAAAGAAGAAGAAGCAAAGTTATTGGAGATATTTTTGGCTAGATGCCAGAAATCATGAGGGGAGCTAGATCTTGAAAGGTTTTGACATTTTCTGTTAATGAAGGAGTTTTTGGCTAGTTGGAGAACAGACTTGGCATGGTTCCGGGCAGAAATATAAAGTGCATGAGATTCTGGTGATGGAAGGCTTAAGTACCTTTTGTGGGCCACCTCTCTATCATGTATAGCACGAGAACAAGCTGTGTTAAACCAAGGTTTAGAAGGTTTAGGACGAGAAAAAGAGTGAGGAATGTACGCCTCCATGCCAGACACTATCACCTCTGTTATGCGCTCAGCACACAAAGACGGGTCTCTGACACGGAAGCAGTAGTCATTCCAAGGAAAATCAGCAAAATACCTCCTCAGGTTCCCCCAACTGGCAGAGGCAAAACGCCAGAGGCACTTTCGCTTAGGGGGATCCTGAGGAGGGATTGGAGTGATAGGACAAGATAAAGATATGAGATTGTCATCGGAGGAGCCCAACGGAGAAGAAAGGGTGACAGCATAAGCAGAAGGATTAGAGGTCAGGAAAAGGTCAAGAATGTTGGGCGTATCTCCAAGACGGTCAGGAATGCGAGTAGGGTGTTGCACCAATTGCTCTAGGTCATGGAGGATAGCAAAGTTGTAGGCTAGTTCACCAGGATGGTCAGTGAAGGGAGAGGAAAGCCAGAGCTGGTGGTGAACATTGAAATCTCCAAGAATGGAGATCTCTGCAAAAGGGAAGAGGGTCAGAATATGCTCCACTTTGGAAGTTAAGTAGTCAAAGAATTTCTTATAGTCAGAGGAGTTAGGAGAGTGGTATACAGCACAGATAAATTTAGTATGAGAGTGACTGTAGTCGTAGCTAGATGGTGGAAAACTCGGAAGATTCAAGAGTGTGGGCACGAGAGCAGGTTAAGTCATTGCGCACATAAACGCAGCATCCAGCTTTGGATCGAAAATGAAGATAGAGAAAGTAGGAGGAAACAGAAAAGGGGCTACTGTCAGCTGCCTCAGACACCTGAGTTTCAGTGAGGAAAAGAAGATGAGGTTTAGAAGAGGAGAGGTGGTGTTCTACAGATTGAAAATTAGATCTTAGACCGCGAATGTTGCAGAAGTTAATGAAGAAAAAGTTGAGGGGGGTGTCAAGACACTTAGGGTCGTCGACAGAAAGGCAGTCTGACCTGGGGACATTTATGGTCCCCTCCCGAGATGGGGACTCCGAGGCTGGTGTAGGAGTCGCCATGATGATTTTAAAATTTTTGAGTGAAGGGTGTGTGTGTTATTAGGTGCTTGTAGTTTTGTGTGGAGAAAGAGAGTTGTCCTTAGAGGGCAGGCTGTGACTGCCCCCTTGTGTTGTGAGACATAAAGGGAAACGTTCAGTGAGGTCACAGCTGGGTTTAATTTACCCAAAAAAAAAAAAATAAATAAAATAAAATCACAGATACAAAAAAAAAAAAAAAAAAAAAAAAATACACAAAAGAAAGGTACACAGAAAGTAAACGCAAAGTATAAATGGAATAATATGTCAGCAATAATTAAATATATATAGCAACAGTGTGATAAACAGAACAATAATGTGCCCAATAGTAAAATGTAAGCAAGTGATAAGAAAATCAAAGCAATTACTGGCAAAATATGATAAAAAATAAGCAAATACTGGTTTGCTATTCAAAATGAACTTATATTTGCAAAGGCATACACACACACAGAAAAAAAAAAGTACACAAGTACGAAAAGATAAAATAATAAAAGAACGGTACCAGGAGTGAGAAGAAAAAAATATTAGGCTAACATGGACTCAATAAATAAGCAAAAGTTATGGCACAACTCAACTGGACAAGGTGTAGGCCTTTACCGCTGCAGGAGTAGTGTATAGATGGGGCTTGCAAAAACAGGAATGTTGCAGCAGCTTCAGCAAGGAGAGGCACAGGTAGGGGAAGGCGTAAGGTAATGATTGCCACAGGGAGCCGTGGAGCACAGGGGTTTACAAAGGCACAGGCTCAGAGAACACCAGAACTCACACAGCACACACCAAACAGGCAAAACGGGCACACGGTTATTGCAAAACGGTCCCAAATAAATAAAAATGTACAAAGAAAAATATATATGTGCCTTGGAAAAAAATGCAAGAAAAAGCGGTATATAAAATAAAAACAATACTAAACACAAGCAGAAAGACCGTAAATGTGGGTATATGTACTTTAAGATGCGTGTCTAGCCGTGTTTAATTGTGTAACACACTGTAGAAAGACACAGGACAAAGAAAGAAGCAATAAACACAAAAGCCTAAGAAAAAAATACAGCAGGATGCACAAAATGGCGGTACGATTTTAAACAGCCAATCAGAGACAAGGTACCGCGGCCAGTCAGAAAGGAGGAAGGTGTAAACAAAGGCCAAGTACCAATGAGAGGAAGCAACACAAGCCGGAAAATTAATAGGGAGCCAACGAAAGAGCAGCTGTCAAAAATGAACGCCAAAACAGAGGAGCAAAGGCGGCAGATGCAAAAAAAAAAAAAAAAATATTCACCAGACAAAAAATATGAGAACCACAGCAAGGCAAATAAACACCAGATATTTAGATGAAAGCTATAGAGCTGTAGACAAGGCGGCAGGCCGGGAATTGCCGGTGGACGTTGATTACAACAGGCGGAACCAGGACAAAGCGCAGGGGTTGGGAAGCAGACAGGGAACCAGCCGGAGACAAGGCAGACCCCTCGAAACGTGTAGGAAGATCCAAATCGTTGAATAGGCCGCAAAGCCAAGGCACTCAGCAAATACAAAGACAGCGTGGGCACAGGAAAACCGAAGTGGATTTAGGCGGCGGCGCAAGGTAGTGGTGAGTGCGTCAGTGGACGACAACGCACGTGGTGACGTGTCTGGGGGCTAGTACCAGGGTCGGTAGCATAGAAGTCCCAAAAACACTCAGTACAGGCACAGAAGACACCTGCTTGGTAGCAGGTAGCACACTAGGGAGGCTCAGCCAAACCAGGAACAGACGTTGCAAAAGCACCAGGCGGAAGCACGTGGTGTAGAGCATGGGTCACTGTAAACGAAGGGAATCCGTTCGCAGTATATCCACGGAAAACACCAAAATAGTCACAGGAGGCACTGTGAGACCACCGCTGGCACCAAATATGTGCTAGGGTGTTGTGCTAGCATATACAGTAATGTCCAAGTCCAAGGATAAAAGCAAACTGTAAAATATCTCCCAGTATAATGCAGTCAAGTACAGAGTATCACTTGAGGCCCAGAGGCCTCTCTCGCCTCCTAGAACGCAAGGAAAGGGAGCCGTGGGTCGCCTTCTTCCCCGCGGACCGGCTACAGGTGGTGGAAGATAGCAGCGTGTGACGCTCCCTGGGAGGCTTAACAGGCACAGTTGGAGATGCTGGCGGAGGATCAGGGAATGGAGCACGGAGAAACGAGCTTTGAGGCTCGTCACCAGTCCAAGGAGCCAGGCTTTGGAGGTCCTGGGCCACCACCTCTCCTCTTCTAAACCTCATCTTCTTTTCCTCACTGAAACTCAGGTATCTGAAGCAACTGACAGTAGCCCCTTTTCTGTTCCCTCCTACTTACCCTATCCTCATGAGAGAGAAGCTCTAACAGTCAGTTAGAGGAGAGGAGTTGATTAGACGAAAAGCTTTTCATTCCACACTGTCTAGATGAGCGGTATGAGTGGTGCTCTTTCGTTGGCTCCTTATTAATTTTCCGGCTTGTGTTTTCGTACTTGTGTACTTTTTTTTTCTGTGTGTGTGTATGCCTTTGCAAATATAGGTTCATTTTGAATAGCAAACCGGTATTTGCTTATTTTTTATCATATTTTGCCAGTAATTACTTTGATTTTCTTATCACTTGCTTATATTTCACTATTGGGCACATTATTGTTCTGTTTATCACACTGTTGCTATATATATTTAATTATTGCTGACATATTATTCCATTTATACTTTGCGTTTACTTTCTGTGTACCTTTCTTTTGTGTATTTTTTTTTTTTATCTGATTTTTTTATTTATTTATTTTTTTGGTAAATGCTTTTAAAAAGTGGCAATTCTACAATGTATAATCCTAGCAATGTTTCTACTCTACCTATTGCTATTGATACTGCTGCTGCCACTATGACTCCTTTTTCTCCCTCCACTATTAAACTTCTGCACCAGGATCCTACCATGAAAAAAAATTGTGGGTGAGGACCCCAACTACTCTGCATTGTCGTTTTTACAGCAATATGAGGACTTAATGACTAACAGTAGCATCACCTTTGGGGCAGACAAGATATCTTTAATCAGGTCACAACTAATTCCTGGCTCACTTGCGTTTACCATGATGTTAGGTGACTCCTTTAAGCCTTGTATGCTTCAAGATGATTATGCTGAGTTTCGTAGTAATTTCTTGCGTGCCTTTGTAACTTCACAAACTCACGATTCCTTTCTTTGAGCTTTTTATTATGAGGAGCCGTTTACTGCGCAGCTTGGAAATGTTGGTCATATTGTCGGTCAAGTTCATGCTACCGAGTATGTATATGATGCCATAGAATTTTTTAAGTCTGGAAACTGGATACAAAATGGTCAGATGAGTCTAGATAAATAAGGTCTTCTTAGAATTCACAAGTTATGTTATTTGTCTTACTCCTCAGGAAAGACGTGTTGGTTCCACCATTGAGATAAAAACCCACTGACTCCATATATATATATATATATATATATATATATATATATATATATATATATATATATATATATATATATATATATATATATATATATATATTGTCATGGATCGGTGTTCCTTTACACGTTACCACCTGCCGATCACATGCGACTCCTGGTTGAGTCTCCAGGTAGACTAGGGTAGGACACTCAAAAGAAAGCACAGTCGTAAATATTTGACTTATATTTACACAGTAATTACAACAAAGGCCTGGCTAGCTATGGCTACACTCAGTGGCGCGTGGGCCGCACACAGAAAGAAATACCTATTCCTTCGGAAGTGAGGCCAAGGCCCGGTCCTTTTACGTTGTGAGAGCACAGCCTTACGTTAGTTACTGGGTCACGGAGGTAATTAGCCGACACTATGCACTGTATCACTTATGCCGGGCAAGGAGCGACGACCACGTGGTCGCTGGGTGACTGGAAATGAAATCTTATGAACAGGCCTTACCACAAATAACTCACCCCAGGCGTTCCTCTGGTGTACTCACTCCTCCAGTCTGCTTCGATGAAAGCCAGCTTCGTCGGTCAGGGCTTAGGCTTACCGCTGCACCACGCTGTCCTTTCTGCAGGCTGGTTCGGGAGGAGTCGAGGAGGGCACGTCTTGGGGGCTGGGTGACCCGGCTGGGAGTGAGGCCGAGCAAGGTCGTGCCCCGCTCACCTCGGCCCGCGCGCATTGATACAGGCTCCGCCCACCTGCCCGCATGGCGGATGGTTCTCTCCTATGACGGGGCGGTAATTTATTGCCCTCTTAAAATCTAGTGTCCCTGTGCTCTCACATTACCCCATACAAACGAGGATTTTTTTTCGGAAAAAAAAATTCTAAGCCTAACTAGCTACTAACGGTTGTGTGTGTAGACTAAAAGGGGTCTTCGGGTGGAAACTGAGGTGGCTCATGAGAGTAAAACCCCGTATTTACGTTAAGAATCTCGCTTAGGGGGAAAACTCCTGAACCAGCTGAGCCTTCCCGTTCCTTTTGCAAGACGAAATACCGTCAGACTTAAACCGCCCTCCCATTGTTATGTATGTCTGTGTATAACATAACGGAGTGTAGGTGTTCGAGCGTACGTAATATATGTGTAAGAGACACGCAGACGCTACACGAACACGGAGCGGTGTCTTCGGATTCATCTTGGGGAAGACGCAGCGTGGTGTCACCCCTCTCTGGGAGACACGAGCGTGTTCTGAACGGCCTTCAGGTCAGGATTGGCCTCAGAGCCCCTCTGCCAACAAAGAGAAAGTTTAGTGTCTTCATAGTACCATATACATCCCATATTCAAACACAGAACACAAGTGACAACTCATCCTGTAGTTGGGGTGTAGTAGTGTGGGTGGTTACTCGTCTCGCTGGGCCACCACATAACCTGGTCCACACTCTTCCTCTCCAGGCACCCAAGGCGTCCTCCCTAAGGATGCTGCTGCTAGGGGCGAAACTGGGGTGATTATGTGCAGGTACCCCCACAAAGTAGGGACACCTGGTGCTGGAATGGGTAGGCATTATGCATGACATGTAAACATAGGCACACTCCTTCAGACCGATCTAGAATATAACTTAGTTACCTAACCAGACGCATGGCAAGATCATCTCTTTACTGAGGTGAAGAGGTACTACTCGCTCGTCTCAGCCGATGCGCTAGTCCCTTCTAAAAGGCGAGACAGCACGTCGGCCCCGACATTGTCTCGGGCACGGATGTACTGAACTCGCATCTGAAATTGTTGCAAATACAGAGCCCATCTCATTATTCGGGAGTTTGCATTCTTAGAGGTACGCAGTGACTCCAGGGGCATGTGGTCTGTCTGCAATACAAACTCATCCCCGTATAAGTAGAAGTAGAATTTCTTTATTCCATCTACTACGGCGAGTAGTTCACGTTCTACCGTGCTGTAGTTCTTCTCTGCCGGTTTGAGCTTCCTGCTGTGATAGGCCACGGGGAAGATGTCGCCGTCCTTCTCCTGCAGTAACACAGCACCCAAACCTTCACAGGGTCAGGCAACTGGAGGATAGGGTCCTTGCACAGCAAGGACTTCAGTGCCTTGAATGATCTGTCCTCGTGGGGACCCCACTCAACCTTATTTGGTGCTCTTTTCTTAACAAGCTCATAGAGCGGCAGCGCCACCGCTGCAAAGTTGGAGACAAACCTGCGGTAATACCCTGCTAACCCTAGAAACGATCGGACCTGTCTTTTGGTGTGGGGAACAGGAGCTTCCTTTATTTTCTGAACCTTGTCCTCCAAGCAGAGGCACTGTCCTTGACTCACCTTGTGGCCTAGGAATTCGACATCTGCCTTGGCCAACTCACACTTGCTCGGCTTAACCGTCATGTTGGCGTCTCTGAGTTTATCAAGGACCATACGTAACAGTCTTACGTGGTCCTCCAAATCCGTAGAATGAATCAGTACGTCATCTACGAAAACCTCGACCCCATTCAGGTCACCTAGTACCTGTCTTATTCGGCGGTTGAAGACCGCGGGAGAATTGGCAAGGCCGAAAGGAAGGATCCGATATTGATAGAGGCCGCTGGGGGTGGCAAAAGCCGTTATTTTCCTTGACTCGGGGTCAAGCGGGATCTGAAAGAATCCTTTCGTGAGGTCCAGTTTGCTAAACACCCTCGAGTGTGACAGCCGGCTAAATATCTCCTGTTGGTCGAACATGGGCTCTGCGTCTATTTGTGTTACTGCGTTAATCCTTCGGAAGTCACCGCAGATCCTAACACTACCGCCTTTCTTGCGTACGACGACCATAGGACTACAGTACGGAGAATCGGATCTCTCGATAATGCCTACGTCCTCCATTTCTTGTATTTCCTCAGCCACAGCGTCCCTAACCTGCAGAGGGACCTGATAGGGTCCCTCTGCAGGTACCTTCACTGGCTTTCGGTTCGTTAGGGTGATCTTGTGTGGCGACACCCGGGCCACGCGAGGCTTGTCAGAAAAGACCTCCGCGTATTCACCTAGAAGATCCTTTATTATCGATACTTCCTCAGGTGTTAGCCTTTCAGATAATGTGACCATCTACGGTCTCCGTCTGACGCTTTTGTACAGTGAGAGGACCGTCTCCTACGTCCTCTGCATCGTGAATCACAGCTGCACTACATTTGATCTCACCTTCCTCCTTCGCAGCTGCTTAAAGGGAAAAAATATCACGCACGGCTTTCAAACAGGCGGCCCTATCCTCAGCATATGCTGGTTCCTGAGCGCCAGCGACGGTAGGCGCATGATACTCCTTAAGCATGTTAATGTGAAGACGTTTCCGTTTCCCATCAATCAATACTACATAATTTAACTCGGAAACGCGCTCTAGGACCTCATAAGGCCCCTTCCACTGCGCCAGCAACTTATTATGAGCAGTGGGTAGGAGTACTAAGCACTCTCTGGCCAGGCTGCAGGGTGCGTAGTCGCGCATTGCGATCATAATGGGCCTTTTGTACCTCCTGGGCCTTCAGGAGTTCTTCCTTGGCCATACGACAGGTTTCCCTAAGTCTGCCAGCCAGGTTTATAACATACTCGTATGTCGTACGTACCTCCGGACTTGGCACGTCCTCGTCCCATAGCTCTCTCAGCACTTGGAGTGGACCGCGCACTGCTCTTCCATAGAGTAGCTCGAAAGGCGAGAACTTCAGAGTACTCTGCGGTGCTTCCCTGTATGCGAACAGGAGAGGAGCCACAAATCTCGGCCATTCCTTGGGTTGCTCGGCGGCCAGCCGCTTGAGCATTTTTTTCAGTGTGCCGTTGAACCTTTCGCACAGACCGTTACCCATGGGATGCCAGGGTGTCGTGTTAAGGCCCTTCACAGAAAGAATCCTAAACGTCTCGTCCATCATGGCAGACGTAAACTGAGTGCCTCGGTCACTCAGCACCTCCTTGGGAATGCCCACACGGCAGAATATCCCTACCAGCGCTTCAGCCACCGTGGTGGCCTCTATATTTTTCAGAGGTACTGCTTCAGTCCAACGGGTGCTGAAGTCCACACACGTGAGTAGATATTTTGATCCGTCAGTCGCGCGTGGCGTGATCGGCCCAACAATATCTACCGCTACCCTCTCAAATGGTTCGGATATAAGGGGCATGGGTCTTAGCGGCGCAGGTTTCACACGGCCCTTGTCTACAGTTTTTTGACACACGTCATAGGATCTCACGAATCTCGCGATATCGGCCATCACGCCAGGCCAGAAAAATGTGTGACTAATGCGGTCTTGTGTTTTCTGTCGCCCCATGTGACCACCCAAGGCCGCGCAGTGCCCCATCTCCATCACCGCGTGGCGGTACTGTGCAGGCACCACGAATTGCGACCGAGTCTCACCGAGGTCGGAGATGACTTCTCTATACAACTTTCCTCTGTGTTGGCAGAAGCGAGTCGTTCCGTATTTATTTACCCTCGATACCCCATCAGCGGCTTGTTTCCGAATGTTCGCAAGGGAGGGATCGGTCTTTTGTGCGGCAGTGACGTTAGCGCTATTGAGCAGCTCGTCAGGTGATGTGAGCTTGAGAGGGACCACGGGCCGTGTGTCTCGTGCCTGGGCTCGCGTCAGGGCGGCACCTACTTGATCTTCGGTTTGGGTCGCGGCGTCCGTGTTCCGAACGTCCCTCACCCCTTCAACGTTACCGATTATCAATTCATAGATAGGCTGTTTCATCACAGCGGCCTGGATTCTGCCAGTGAGGAATGGCGTCTCCACGTCGACTACAGCTATCAGGCAAGTAGCCATAGAGCCGTTAATCATGACGACTCTCACGTGTTCTCCTGTGAACTGAGCAGGGGTAACCAGGGCTTCTTTAACTACACAGCCGGTAGAACCATTGTCCCTCATTACCCTTACCAACCTGCCCCCTACTCTACCGTTTTTCACAATCAATCCCCGCGGTGAACCTCCTGGTACTGAAGAGGTGGCCGCTAGTCAAAATGGGTGGGGCTGTGGGGCCTTATTTGCTTCAGGGGTCACCTGAGCGCTATCTACGGCCGGCAAAGGGTGGTTCTGGACAGCTGTAATTGGGGTAGTGTCTGCCGCTGGTACAATATCGTCCGGCGTATCGAGTAGTGCGGCAGCATATTTGCCTGTGTGTGAGGCAGCTCTCATAGGTGGTGTGGGACGCAATGAGCCGGTATTCCACCCACGTGGTGGTTGAAACTTACTACCCTCCCTGGGGTGTCCTTGTGGCTTATTCTGCCGGAAGGGAGGCGGTGCCTGCTCCTTCCTTACTGGCTCCGGATCGTTGGGTTGCGCCTTGTTGCCGCTCCCCGCAGAACGAACTCGGGGAACATTTTTACGTCCATGTGCGGAAAAATGGAGGTCCAGGTTTTCCGCCATTTTATTTGCCTGTACGTTTCCCGTGGCCTTAGTGGTGGCCACAAACTCAGGCGGGCACATTTCCTCAAACCTGTCGCGTATGACTAACTCCCGTAGCGCTTCATACGTGAGGTAAATCCCTTCCTTTTGCACTCGCTCGTCAAAGAGACGGGAAATTCTGGCGTGAGCCTGAACGGCAGTTTCGTTATCACTGATAGCGGCACTGCGAAATGCCTGCTTGGCTGCCTCCGCCGTTCTGCCAAACGCCTTCAAAAGAGCGCATTTCATGTGCTCGTACGAGTTATCTTCGGGCCCTAGCCCATGTACGATGGACAAGGCTTTGCCTGTAAACAGGCTGTAAAATTCGATGGCCTTCTCTTCAGACTCCATCTGATACAACTTGGCCAGCCTCTCGAAACGGGAAATGAAAGCATCAATGTCTCAGAACTTCGAGATCGAGTCTCTTCTGCCTCCACGCGGCGAAGCTCCATTTCAGCCATCGCCTTCTCGTGTTCCCGTTCTTCGGCACGAATCATTTCCTGCCTCACACGTTCCTGCCTTTCCTCCTCCCGCTGGCTGTCCTCTCTCTCACGTTCCTCGGCACGTAAGCGGTCCTCTCTCTCCTCAGCTAGCCGCTTCTGTATATACTCACTAACCTTCGTCGCTGCTGTTATGTTCAGCGCCGCGATTTCAGGCCTAAATCTCGCAAGGGGATCGAAAGATTCACTGTGACCCTCGGACGCCATTGTCTGCAGCAAAAGATATCAGCAAGGTACTCGGTACCAAAGAATTACTCTACCGTGACTGCACTTAGTATGAGGTCCCTGTTCGGGCGCCAATTGTCATGGATCGGTGTTCCTTTACACGGTACCACCTGCCGATCACATGCGACTCCTGGTTGAGTCTCCAGGTAGACTAGGGTAGGACACTCAAAAGAAAGCACAGTCGTAAATATTTGACTTATATTTACACAGTAATTACAACAAAGGCCTGGCTAGCTATGGCTACACTCAGTGGCGCGTGGGCCGCACACAGAAAGAAATACCTATTCCTTCGGAAGTGAGGCCAATGCCCGGTCCTTTTACGTTGTGAGAGCACAGCCTTACGTTAGTTACTGGGTCACGGAGGTAATTAGCCGACACTATGCACTGTATCACTTATGCCGGGCAAGGAGCGACGACCACGTGGTCGCTGGGTGACTGGAAATGAAATCTTGTGAACAGGCCTTACCACAAATAACTCACCCCAGGCGTTCCTCTGGTGTACTCACTCCTCCAGTCTGCTTCGATGAAAGCCAGCTTCGTCGGTCAGGGCTTCGGCTTACCGCTGCACCACGCTGTCCTTTCTGCAGGCTGGTTCGGGAGGAGTCGAGGAGGGCACGTCTTGGGGGCTGGGTGACCCGGCTGGGAGTGAGGCCGAGCAAGGTCGTGCCCCGCTCACCTCGGCCCGCGCGCATTGATACAGGCTCCGCCCACCTGCCCGCATGGCGGATGGTTCTCTCCTATGACGGGGCGGTAATTTATTGCCCTCTCAAAATCTAGTGTCCCTGTGCTCTCATATATATATATATATATATATATATATATATATATATATATATATATATATATATATATATATATATATATATATATATATATATATATATATATATATATATATATATATATATATATATATATATATATATATATATATATATATATATATATATATATATATATATATATATATATACTCGTATTTTTTTTATTTCGCCATGAAAATCAGTTACAAACTGCGGGAATTGCTCCATCCTCATAGCCTGTCTACTTTTGTGACCCGTCTCCTGCACCTTTACCTCCACCTCAGACATCTCCCGTTGAGCGTGTTTACTCTCAAGTGCCTTCATCCCGGTGTCCAGCTTTCACATACACTTATTATCGCAAATATGGTCGCACCTACTCATAGTGCTTTCCTCTTAAAAAAAAAAATAATAAAATAAAAATAAATAAATAAATAAATAAAACGTCTGCTCGCTCATCGCTTCCACCCGAGCGTGACTTAACTTCTAGGAATGTGCCTTTCAAGCAGTTATCAGGCCACTCTCGTCCTAAACCTTCATCATCTGGTCGTCGTGTCCATTTTCATTCTTCTTCCCCTACACGATATACACTCTAGCTGTCTCCGGCCCCGAGACGTCGCATGCCTCCTGAGCGTCTTGTCCGTTTTCACTCCTCTGCTCAGACAGTATACTCGCTCTCCGTCTCCGGCCTCGAGCCCTTGCATGTCGCTTGAGCGTCCGTCTAAATTTTGTCTTGTTCATGGTCTAAGTAATCACATGAAAGATGAATGTTTCAAAATTCTAGAATGGCAGCAAGAGTAAGTTGTAACAGCTTCTTCATCAAATTTTCAGAGACGCCAAGCTCAACGCAGGAAAGATTAGTGCCGTCTTGCCCGGAGCACTCTCTCGCTCTTCCCACTGTCATTGCTGCCTTTCAAGGTATGCAGGTTTATCAGTGCTTTTCTTATGACACTCTTCTTTCCTTGGGAGTTGACACTGGTGTAATCTCTTGAGTGTCCAGGCTTACTCCAAATTTAAGGATTTACTTAACCTTCCCTTACAGCCTGCTGACAATAATCTTTTCAGTGTACAAGGTTCTTTCTTTCTTACATGTCCTTCGTACAGTTGTTCTCCCCTTGTCTCTTGCCAATAATTCACCATCATTTGAAGCAAATTTTTTTGTAACTTCTGATTATGTTCTCAACAACGATGGTCTATTAGGACTTGACTCGCTTCAGACTCATGGTATTGATGTTTTTCCTCAACATCATGCTATTTCATATCAGGATATTGTTATCTCTGCAATGAACATTCCATCACCACTCTTAGCCTTTAAATCTGTTCACACTTTAAAACGTTCACATACCACAAATCACAGTTTGTCATTGCCTGATTTCACCGAGTCGAAACGTTCAGGCTCTGATGTGGCTGTTTGTTCTGTCGTTGTGATTGGAAATCAGCGAGTGGCAGTGGGCCCTATGAGCCTTCCTGTTCGCGTGGCAAATGCGTCTGTTGACTCCTGCGTCTTATTTTTGCCAGATTCTGTCCGCGTTCATGGGTTGGCTCTTAAAAGTATTCTTTCCTGTGTCCGAGAAGATTATGTAACTGATGACTAACCAAACTGGTGCTCCGATTTATCTCAAGAACGGCGTACTTCTTGGTTCTTTTGAAGTCTGTAACAATAGGTCCTTTCATGACACCTTATTGCTTCTGTTTCTTCTAATACAGAAATTTCTCATGATACTACTGATCCCATTTCTCGCTATTCAATTACCTATCTAGAGGTTCTGGCACTGATATGGGCTTTAAGTCATTTTCAAGACATCATTTATGGCTACCACTTAACTGTTTATACTGATCATGTTGCCTTATTTCACTTCACCTCTTCAAGGGCAAAAATTTATCAGGTCGGATCGCCAGATGATTTGTCATAGTCGATGAATTTAACATGATGATCACGTATTTGCCCAGTAAAGCAAATGTGACTGCAGATGCTCTCTCTCGAAATGTTGTTATTGCTTCGGTGTCAGAAATTGCTAATTTCTCACAAGAGGAACTTTTTGCTGTCCAGCGTCAAGACCTTTATGGTCTGCTGTGGTATATGCCTTAGATTCGGGAGATGAGTCTGTTTTACCCAAGTTGCATGTTCCTTTCTCTCAGTTTTCCCTTGTTTCCTTAGTCTGTGTTAATAATTTCAGTCGCTTTGTTATTTTTGTACCTTTGCCTAACAAATCTCCTACAGTTGTGGCCCATGCTTTAGTGTCCCACCTCCTTTGTCCATTCACTACACTTTGTTTGGTTTCTGATAATGGGTCAGAGTTTAAGAATGAGGTACAGAATTTCCCAATGCTTTTTTACTGCTCACCATCCAACTTCTATTAGACTTGTGGAACGGACTGATAGAAAAAAAAAAAAATTGGATATCCTTCGGCATGTTGCAGGTAAACTTCATGAGTCATGAGAAGATTGGTTTCCGCATGTAGCTGCTTCCATTAATGGTTCTGTGAATTCGTCTACGGGACGTAGACGAATTCTACGAAATTCTACGAATTCTAAGAAAGTCTACGGGACGTAGTCTAAATTAAAACCTAAATTTTCAGGCCCTTTTCTCCTCACTATGTTGTGTTCAGCGAAGAGAAACGTCTCCCTTACGACATACTAGTAGCTCCACGTGTGCCAATGTATTCTGCTGATGACTATGCGCTGTCTCATATCCGCACGTTTCAAACTATCCATGCGTTTGGGCGAGAAAGACTACAGGCTTCACGCGCGGAGGTGATTAGTCGCCACCACAGTACAGCCACGCCTGTCACTTAGTATTGGTGACACTGTCTTTAAGGCCTCATCTCTACGTCAGTCTAAATTAAAACCTAAATTTTCAGGCCCTTTTCTCGTTACAGAGTACCTTTCTATTATTTATTTTATTTTTTTTTTATCCAAATCTTAATATTTCAGAAGTTTTTCATGTTGACAGGTTGAAGAAGGCTCGGGTTCCAATCTTCTCTTCTTCTGCTTCCCCAATGCCTGAGTCTCCACCTGTCTCTCATACTTCTGTTCATCCTATCCCTACACATTCCTTTTTTTATCTCCGTAGTAGGGTAAAAAAAAAAAATTGGAACCCCATTTCATATTTGTCATGTACTCCTTTCTCTCTCTCTCTCTCTCTCTCTCTCTCTCTCTCTCTCTCTCTCTCTCTCTCTCTCTCTCTCTCTCTCTCTCTCTCTCTCTCTCTCTTTCTCTCTCTCTCTCTCTCTATTTTGTTCTGCCCGTGGGAGGGATTATTATTTTTATGCTTCATGTTAGGATTAAATTGATTCCTGTTTTTGTGCTGACCTAAAGTGATACTTGTTTTTGTCCTTCAGAAGGAATGTTTTCACAACATTTGTGTGTGTTTGTATAATTATTATGTCCTTGTATTGTATCGTCTCGTGTGTCTTACAAAGATAAGCCATCCATATCCACGTAGTTCTTATTATTCTTATTATTGCATTTTGTGATATTTTCTGAAATTTTGTTTGTGCTACATTCTTGATATTATGTCATTGTCTTACTTTTGTGTGTTTTCCTCCATTACGCACACTTACACATTTGTCCCTATATAAGTAGACATATTTCACATTCTCCTTATTATTCTTCTTGTGCCTTATAATATCTTCGCATTTTTTTTCTTTTTCTTAGTGCATTTACATATTTGTATTGCCTTCATTTATTAGTTTGTACCTAACACAGATAAGCACAATCCATTTTCATATATCCATATTTCTCATTTTTATTCTTAGTCTTATTGTGTCATCATACTTCTCTATTTGATGTGCTTGTGCCATTCATATTTTTTTGTTTATGTTTTCGCTGCAGGATCGCAGTACAGGCGTGGCCGAGCTATATGATAAGATATCCATGTATATATTATAAGTTAATTTTCTTTTAGCTACTATTATCATTATTACTATTATTTATCATTTATGTATTTAATTTGTATGTACGACACCTTTCGTTCCTCTTTTGTATTCGGATCACTCCTTAGATGGTGTCACGCGCACCTCCTCAGTCAGCGGCCGGCCTCTGTGCCTTAAAGCCATGCTCTTTACTTGGCAGTCTTGTATCATACTGCGTGATATTTTGCACAGTGTTTGCTGTTATCCCTGGACCTGGACATTACTACATGTGCTAGCACAATACCCTAGTAGATGCTTTTGTCCGCGTCCCCTGGTGAAACAAGCTACAAGACACAATCACACTCCTGACACCACTATTACGAACCTGAGGCCCCTCTCCTCAGTCTCCCATAGCACCTCACTTCCGCACGGCTCCCTGGGCGGACTTCACTCACCGCACCATCCCCAACCGTGGCCACAGAAGAACTGGGAGAAGGGGAGAGGGGAGCACTCGCAGAAACTTACCTTCCCTAGCCACACAGAAACCTGGGAAGTATTTCCACTGGGATCCTGGAGCCTGCTCACGAGGGGACGTCCTGAAAACCTGGCGGAAGTCTCTGTCACAGCAGTCACCAACCACTTGGGCAGGACAAAGAGAAACGCCAAGCCCCACGTGGCAGTTTATTGCTTCACATCAAAAACACGTCATCAAAAAGTCACGATACAGTACCTATCTATCTCTCACGCCAAAGCCACACCACAAGTTCATTGCCCTAGCATACAGCTCCCTAGCTGGGTGAGAAAGCACTGCACAATATGTGGGGGCAGACATGAATGCAGAGGCAGGAAGAAGAGGTCACACATATGTCTTTCTCATAGTCCAAGTTTCAGTTGAACTCTGCGGGCCGCGCTCCCGATGCCGCAAACCCACCTTGTGGGTAACACTACCTTTCCCGTCAATTTTCCTTAGCTGTTCTGCCGCTCACACAAACAAATATACACAGATACACTTAAGGGCTAATTCGTAACAATAGATTAGCCATAATATATTGCCCAAAAACCAATATTGCATCATATGGTTGCCTACCACAACATTATATAATTAATTTACCCATTTTCTATCAAGTAAATAAAGTGTTTCAAGTGTTTCCTCATGGAGGATTTTGGTTTTGTAACTTGGGAACCGTTATCCCGAGTCGATGTCTTTCCTAACCTTGGACTACTGTCAGAATTCAAACCCATGCGCCTGAGGACTGATCAGCCCTAAAGCATGTTATCACCACAATGTTAGAGTAAACGAGGCCCACAATCTTTAATGGTGCATTCTTGTTTGTAGATGACGTCGGCTTCTTGAAATGACGTTTGTTTTATTGTTCTTTATTATGAGATGTAATGATTTATTATTATTTATTTGTTTATTTATTTATTATTATTATTTTTTTTTTTTCTGATCTGGCTTAAGTTTTTGGCTTGATGTTTCTGTGCTCAAAATATTTCAGTGGCTTCTATTTTGAGCTTGGATGACATGTGGTTCTTCTAATATAATGATCCGACTTTATCTTGGTGTTTTAGTTCGTCTTGATTAATGGAGTGCCACATATCCATTACGGACTTAACTAATTTGGTGCCTGCTCTGTTTTTAGTTGCTGTTATTACTGGTATTTGTGGGCCTCACTCCTACATTAATTAGGATGACAATGGCTTCACAGTCGAGACGCCTCACATGCCGTCGTCAAAACTGACCCATCAAAGAACACAATAACAGCTACTACAAGACCAAACTTACTTGCCACCAGATAGAAGAGAAAACTACTACTACCATCAACTAAATTTAGCAGCAATACCTATCTTAAAAAAAAACAAAACAAAACAAAAAAAACATAAAAAATCATCATAAACGATCATAATTTATAGGGTGGAACACGAAACAACAAAAGTGCAGTTATGTAACTTAGGAGACCCCAGAGTTCTCATGTTGGCGTTATTGCTATCAATATATTTTAAGGTTTAGGGATCAGTGCAACGCAACAGGTCTCATTGTGCTCGCTTATCGTTGCCTGAAGAAAAGAGACCAGTGTCTGAGTGGTCCTTCTTAACTGAACTCTAAGCTCATTGATTCTCATTTTGAAAGCTCATAGCTGTTTTGACTTGAGATGACGTAGGAGCCAAAAATAAATAAATAAATAAATAAATAAATAAATAAATAAATAAATAAATATAATATTTAAGAAGGCACAAGAACAGAGGTAGACGTAAGAAGAGAAGCACAATAACAGAAGAAGGAAGGGAATAGACAGAAATCAGAAGATAACGTGGGAAGAAGCCAATGAGAACACAAGACAGTCAAATGGAGATACAAGAGCAAATAGGAAGATTACCAGTACATATCGCAAACCGATGAGTCAAGAGAAGATACCGAGAACAGCGACAATATGCAGGTCCAGAAGTTTCTAATGACTAATAGATAGAGAAACAGAAGACAGGAAAAGACAAAATGAGAATAAGAGATATATAAACAAATACAAAATGAAGAGAAGATATCGCAAGCCGAGGAAGCAAGATAGTGAAGCAGAGGACAGTAAGAGACAGAGACGAGCATGAGATACATGAACAAATATTTAAACAAATAGAAGATATTGCAGGCCGAGGAACCAGGATAGTGGAGCAGAAGACGGCAAAAGACAAAGACGAAAAAGAGATACATATGTAAATACCAAGATTAAGAGAAGCAATATAACGAGAGAGAAGAAGCTTCTAAAACGTACTCCCATACCCTGAAGTTATCAGAGGACTAAGAGATACCAGAACCGAACAAGGGATGTTGACGTGACCAACGATACGGTCCAGAGGATGATCAGATTAACGTATGTCTAATAGATATATCAAGAGAGAGAGCCAGGTGTCTATGACTCAAGCATCAGATTATGAGGGAGTAAGGAAATGGATCATACGTGAAGAGGCTACGAAAATAAGCCATAATGGTAATGGTAACAGTTCGGGGCGAAAACGTCGTAAAATGGCAAAACATAAGCAGCAGCTAGGCGCTAGGAAAAAAAAAAGTCACTAGATCTCGCAAAGAGGAGTCCCGGATCTGAGAGTACCAGACCAGGGCGAGACAAGAAGCGAGATGGCTCAGCTCACCGGATTGCTGGTCGTAAGTAGAGCTTAAAAACTTGCAGTGCAGTATTTTGTTGGGTTTTATTATGGTGTGTTGAAGTTAGGAGTATTTTTTATTTTTTTATTTATTTTATTTTATTTTTTTATGATGTGTAATATTGTGTTGAAGTGAAAAGTGACTTACTGATTAGTCGGATAAGTTTTGAATGATGATATATTGCTGAACGCTTCATGCGTAATAATCATACTTGAATCTTGAAGTACATTGAAGTGCATTTTGCGGTTGTGTAACGCGATACTCCGGAGAATTTGTTATATTTCATTTTAGCGAATTAAGAAAGTTATTAGTATATGCTGTATCCCACTGAGTATCCAGTCAAAGCAAGATTGCAACTTTGCAACCCACAATACGGCTGAGGCAAGGTAATTCATAAATTATTAATGATAATAGCTCGGTAGACAGGCAGTCCTTAACATTAAAATAGGGCCCTATCACTGTTTTCTTTCTTCCTCACATTTGAATTAATTCCCACTCACTATTGACGAAGTTCGGAAAAATAAAACTGAAGGAGAATCACTAGATAAGAAGTCACTGCCTGTGTCACCTGTGGAGGTAGAAGAAAAAAATATGTAAGTAGAAAAGAACAACACTTAAGAATAGGCACTTCAAATGTTACGTTTTTGTAGATTATAAAGAAATACACCCCCCAAAAAAAGCAAAAATGAGAGAGCACACACACACGCACACACACACACACGATGCGTGACGCTGAGGACAGCTCTATATGTTGAGGGAGTTTCTCCAATACGACCATAACCTGGGAGCTACTACTGCTTTCAAATGAACTTCTGACTACCTGACTACTGATATGACGTACTATAGGGCCTGAGGAACATCTCTACTGCCAGTACTGAAGGTATTATCAAGTCTTCCCTGTACTGTTGTGTGAGCCACAGAAGGTAAACAAGGTGTTGTGGTGTTGCCACGTATATACTGTACCACCCTCACCGACCTACACATGTAAAGAAATTCTATTGCTAATAATCCACACAACAATGGCACACTTCATTGGGTCTGAACTTGAAGAATTAGTGAAGATAAAGGTAGAAAACGAGCTTGCTAATATAACCAGCAGCACTGATGGAGGGGAGAGCAGAAATGTAAGCAAGACGATTAAAGATGAAGTTGTTGTTATACTGCCCAGCCTAGCCAGCATAATTTCGGTCGCTGTATCTGTGTTTTGCCACCGAAAGAAAATAAATGAAATTATGCAAAATAAGAAAAAAAAAAAAAAAGAAACTCAAAGGTAGGCAAAGAAAAAGTGTATATAAATGATGACATGACCTCCTTAAGGGCTAAAATGTTGAATATGGTTAATGAGCAAGAAACAGTGTCCACAAGGGAGGGGAGCATTCTTGCATGGTTGCACAGTGGGGGTAGACCTGTAGTTATATACTGTCCTGATGGCTTAGAAAAGGTTGGTATTTCTGCTCCTGATTGGAAAAAGTTAAATCTAGATCACTTAACAAGGGCCTAGGATGGCGCTGGGGCACAGCACATACTTAGGCATGATAATGGTGTTAGTGTAAATAACATTAACTCTCTTCAGTTTGTTCCTCCCCTGGATTATTTTAATGTGGTCTCTTAATGCCTGTGGTATTAAGTCAGTAAGTTTTTATCTATGGATTTTGTTAACTTTATTAAAGATTATGATGTGATTTGTTTATGTGAAACTAAGTGTGATGATACTGATATGATTAATGTGAAAAATAATATGGAAAATATTGGCTTTGACATTGTTTTTAAGAACAGAAGCAAATTAAGCAGGTTTAAATCTGGGGGTTTACTCACAGCCATCAAGAAAAATGTTAGTTTTAAGTGGAGGCATATTAGTAACACTTATTATCCTTTACTTTCAGTTAAACTTGATAGAAGTAGTGTAAATTTTGGTAGGGAACTTATATATATATATATATATATATATATATATATATATATATATATATATATATATATATATATATATATATATATATATATATATATATATATATATATATATATATTGTTATGGCCTCACAGACACTCATGACAATGGGCCCCAGTTCTATTATGACTTTACCCAGCATCTCTTCATAGGCCAATTCAGACACCACAAACAGCTGCCTTTACTCGGGTCAGCTTCCCTAGGCTACATCCTATAGCCTATTGCAGGGCTAAACATGTAAGTCTACGATACACGCAAGGCCATACATAGTGAAAAACCTCAAGGTCACCACCCCTGCCTCACAGTGCAGAAGAAATATAAATAAAAAAAAAAAAAAAAAACTCACTCGAAACTGAAAAGAACTCAACAGTCACATTCTAGGAACAAAACAGGCAAAACTGACACCACACAATAAGGCTTAATATTTGGGGACAAACCGCCCTCGAGAGGACGTCCACCCACTGTCCTCCAGAATATTACAATACTCAGATCCGAAGTCACTTCATCTGAAATTTCTCGTACCCTACAAACTGATGGGTCCGGAGAGAAAACAGATTACTGAACCCGAAACGTGCAAAACAACGATCAATTATCCACACACACACACACACACACACACACACACACACACATATATATATATATATATATATATATATATATATATATATATATATATATATATATATATATATATATATATATATATATATATATATATCCATTATCAAGCTAAAAAAATAAAATAAATAAATAAAACGAAATTTTGTATATCATACTATACATTAAAAAAATAAATAAATAATAATAATAATGGGACAAGAATGTGTGAAGGAAATAAACACTAAATAATAATAATAATAATAATAATAATAATAAAGTACAGTAACCAAAAGACAAACATGACAAACAGTAGAGATATATAATATGACTGATAATAGACAAAAACAGTAAACGGACCTTGTGTGGTTTCGCTGGTGGTGTGGTCAGGATTGACAAAGAAAGGCGCTGTGTCAGTCCTCATCACACCACCAGCAGGAGCACATACATTCTGTTTACGATATTTCACCACTATTTTTTCTATTTACTTTGCATAGTATCCGTGTTTACCAATAGGCCATCTTATAGATCATGTCAGTCTGTGTCCTGTTTATTATTATTATTTTTTATTTATTTATTTATTCATTTATTTTTGTTACTATACTTACTTGTTTTTTTTTTTATTTACTTAAAATGTTTATATCCTTCACACATTGCTGTCCCCTTTTTGAATTACTACATAAATTTAGTGTTAGGGTATTATGAATTAATTATGGTAATGAGTCTTTTTGTAAAAGAATAACTAAAAATAAACTAAATATCTAAATATGGACACCCTACCTATACTATATATATATATATATATATATATATATATATATATATATATATATATATATATATATATATATATATATATATATATATATATATATATATATATATATATATATATATATATATATATATATATATATATATATATATATATATATATATATATATATATATATATATATATATATATATATATATATATATATATATATATATATATATATATATATATATATATATATATATATATATATATATATATATATATATATATATATATATATATATATATATATATATATATATATATATATATATATATATATATATATATATATATATATATATATATATATATATATATATATATATATATATATATATATATATATATATATATATATATATATATATATATATATATATATATATATATATATATATATATATATATATATATATATATATATATATATATATATATATATATATATATATATATATATATATATATATATATATATATATATATATATATATATATATATATATATATATATATATATATATATATATATATATATATATATATATATATATATATATATATATATATATATATATATATATATATATATATATATATATATATATATATATATATATATATATATATATATATATATATATATATATATATATATATATATATATATGTGTGTGTGTGTGTGTGTGTGTGTGTGTGTGTGTGTGTGTGTGTGTGTGTGTGTGTGTGTGTGTGTGTGTGTGTGTGTGTGTGTGTGTGTGTGTGTGTGTGTTAGTTTAGAATGTGTGTTTAGAGTGTGTGTTTAGTGTGTGTTGTTTAGAGAAGTGTGTGTTTAGAGAAACTGTTTCATCTAGAGATAAGATGTGAAGTTTCCAGTTTAGATTATAAGAAAAAGAAAGACCGAGGATGTTAAGTGTAGAAGAGAGGGACAGTCGAGTGTCATGGAAGAAGAGGGGGTAGTTGTCTAGAAGGTTGTGTCGGATTGATAGATGGAGAAATTGAGTTTTTGAGGCATTGAATAATACCAAATTTGTCCCAATTATAAATTTTAGAGAGATTAGAAATCAGGCGTTCTGCGGCTTCCCTGAATGAACTATTTACTTCCTGATGGGTTGGAAGTCAATGAAAAGACGTGGAAAAGTGTAGGGTGGTTTTATTAACTTAGGAGTGGATAGGACAAGAAGTTTGGTTTAAAGATAGGAAGAGAGTGGACGGCAGGATTGAAACCTTAGGAACACCACTGTTAATAGATTTAGGGGAAAAACAGTGACCATCTACCACAGCAGCAACAGAACGGTCAAAAAGGAAACTTGAGATGAAGTTAGAGACAGAAGGATAGAAGCTGTAGGAGGATAGTTTGGAAATCAAAGTTTTGTGCCAGACTCTATCAAACGCTTTTGATATTTCCAAGGCAACAGGAAAAGTTAGTTTCACCAAAATCTCTAAAAGAGATGACCAAAATATGGAAAGTATGGAAAGCCAGAAGATCACCAGTAACGCGGCCTTGACGGAACCCATACTGGCGATCAGATAGAAGGTTGTTAAGTGATAGATGTTTAAGAATCTTCCTGTTGAGGATAGTTTCAAAAACTTTAGATAGGCAGGAAATTAAAGCAATAGGATGGTAGTTTGAGGGATTACAACGGTCACCCTTTTTAGGAACAGGCTGAACGTAGGCAACTTTCAGCAAGAAGGAAAGGTAGATGTTGACAGACAGAGATAAAGAGTTTGACTAGACAAGGCAAGACTAGACTAGGCAAGCACGGAGGCACATTTTCGGAGAACAATTGGAGGGACCCCATCAGGTCCATAAGCCTTCCGAGGGTTTAGGCCAGCGAGGGCATGGAAAACATCATTGCGAAGAATTTTAATAGTAGCATGAAGTAGTCAGAGGGTGGAGAAGAGGGAGGAACAAGCCCTGAATCGTCAAAGGTAAAGTTTTTAGCAAAGATCTGAGTGAAGAGTTCAGCTTTAGAAATAGATGTGGTAGCAGGGGTGTCATCTGGTTGAAGTAAAGGATGGAAAGAAGAAGAAGAAGCAAAGTTATTGGAGATATTTTTGGCTAGATGCCACAAGTTACGAGGGGAGTTTGATCTTGAAAGATTTTGACACTGTTAATGAAGGAGTTTTTAGCTAGTTGGAGAATAGACTTGGTCTTGTTTTGGGCAGAAATATAAAGTGGATAAGATTCTGGTGATGGAAGGCTTAACTACCTTTTGTAGCCCACCTCTCTATCATGTGTTAAACCAAGGTTTGGAAGGTTTAGGTCAAGAAAAACAGTGAGGAATGTAGGCTTCCATGTCAGACCCTATCACCTCTGTTATGCGCTCGGCACACAAAGACGGGTCCTTGACACGGAAGTAGTAGTCATTACAAGGAAAATCAGCAGAATACCTCCTCCAGTGTCCCCAACTACCACAGGCAAAACGCCAGAGGCACCTTCGCTTAGGGGGATCCTGAGGAGGGATTGGAGCGATAGGACAAGATACATATATGAGATTGTGATCGGAGAAGCCCAACAAAGACGGGAGGGTAACAGCATAAGAAGAAGGATTAGATGTCAGAAAAAGGTCAAGAATGTTTGGCTCATCTCCAAGACGGTCAGGAATACGAATAAGGTGATGCACCAATTGTTGTAGGTCGTGGAGGATAGTAAAGTTGAAGGATAGTTCACCAGGATGGTCAGGGAGAGAAAAACAAAGCTCATGGTGAACATTGAAATCTCCAAGAATGGAGATTTCTGCAAAAGGGAAGAGAGTCAGAATGTGCTCCACTTTGGAAGTAGTCAAAGAATTTCTTATAGTCAGAGGAGTTAGGTGAAAGGTATACAGCAAAGATAAATTTAGTTTGAGAGTGACTCTCTAGTCGTACCCAGATGGTGGAAAACTCGGAAGATTCAAGAGCGTGGGCACGAGAGCAGGTTAAGTCGTTGTGCACATAAATGCAACATCCAGGTTTGGATCGAAAATGAGTATAGAGAAAATAGGAGGGAACAGAAAAGGGGTTACTATCAGTTGCCTCAGACACCTGAGTTTCAGTGAGGAAAAGAAGATGAGGTTTAGAAGAGGAGAGGTAGTGTTCTACAGATTGAAAATTATATCTAAGACCGTGAATGTTGCAGAAGTTAATGAAGAAAAAGTTGAGAAAGGGGTCAAGACACTTAGGGTCGTTGTCAGAATGGCAGTCCGACCTGGGGACATTTGTGGTCCCCTCCCCAGATGGGGACTCCGAGGCTGGTGTAGGAGTCGACATGATATTTTTGAAATTCTGAGTGAAGGGTGTGTGCTTTATTCGGTGTTTGTAGTTTTGTGTGGAGGAAGAGAGTTGTCTTTAGAGGGCAGGCTGTGACTGTCCCCCTGTATTGTGAGACACAAAGGGAAACGTTCAGTGAGGTCACAGGTGGGTTTAATGATAAGTTTACAGCACCCCCTGATCCAGTGGTTTAGACCTCACTGGGAGTAATTTTCGTTTTCTGCAGGTGCCTATTGCCTCCTCTCCTAATGGAGGGGAGGCCTCCTAATCTTATCAATATGGATGTATTTAGAACTCTCTTCCTCTTCTCAGAATCACATCACTGCATTACCTCCTTATATTAATCTCAATGGTATATCTGTGAAAATTATCTTACTTCACGGGAAAATACACATTTCACTGTCTATCCCCCCAGGAACCAGACATATATGAATATTTATGCATCCTATCAAATGTACCTTTTAATGCTGATCATCCCATAGGCTTCAACACCATGTGCAAGTATGACATTATCTCCCTGCTATCAAAGAAATCGCTCAAGAAGATACTTATACTCCTACTGTTCTTCCCTATGATACTTCCTCTCTTGCTGGTGTGGTAATGTTAGTCGCAACTCTTCCTACTCTGAGCGACCAGACATTATCCGCATGGGATTCTTATGTTACATCACCTAGTTTGCCTGTCTCGTAGCGTTATTCTCAACCATTGTTCCAGTCAGACCATGGTGTAACTCTTTGTAAACGCATTTTGTTAGCATATCCGGTAACGCTATCTGAATGTGCTTTATATATTGTAAACGCTAAGGTTAAGTCTGCTATAAAAGGCACTGATATCCTCTACTATGCAGAACAATCTCCATGTAAAGGTGTTGAGTTAGAGTCTATTCTTATCACAACCGATGACAATGGATTCTGCAAAATCGGGCTGAAAAAATGTTCCACGCCTGTCAAGCTCAAAGCAGGTGTGGGACTTGGAGAAGCCTTGCCTTACTCTGAATAAGTTCTAACCTTGGATTACGAGTATTTAACTTCTTCACCTATCAATAATATATCTGCATCTGACAGCCATAACATGTCTTCTTTCCTGCCTATCATGAATATCTGTTCTTGATTTCTCAGAATCCCAATAAGAATTACTCCCTCTCCTAAATTCTTTCAGAAATCTCTCACTCTCTGACGAACCTCTGGGCCACACAGACGTCATCACACACTCTATCCATCTGACGCTTGGGTCTAAGCCATCTTACATCCCCAGCTACAGGATGCCACACAACTGTAGAGTTCTGCTTGATGAAGCTCTGAGAGGTATGTTGCTTCAGGATGTTGTTGAACCTGCCTGTTCTCACAGCTCTCCTTTATTACTGCTTCCTAAGAAACAAGGCGATTGGTTTGTTGTTGTCGACTTCAGGAAGTTAAACGCAACTACTATTCCTGATCGTTATCCAATGCCGAGGTTAGGTGATCTTCTTCAGTCTTTGGATGATTCAAATGAGATATTATCCACCCTAGATTCAGGATTCTTTCAAGTTGAACTCGAGGAAAGTTCACGGCCATACACTGCTCTCACTACCTCCTCTAGTCAATTCATGTTCAAACGCATGGCTCAAGGTCTACGTAACTCGCCTTTAGCGTTTCAAAGATTGATGAACTCTATTCTCTCAGGTCTCATCGGTAGAGGTGTGTTCTGCTTCCTTGATGATGTTATCATTGGATCAAAGACTCAACAAGAGCATTTTCATAGACTGTCTCGTTCTGTCACGCTTTCAAGCTGCTGGCTTAAAAAAACATCCGTCAAACAACAAGTCAAATTCCTTGGCCATAAAGTCGACAGAAATTATTTTCACACTTTAGATCACAAGGTAAATGTTTTAAAAGAATTCCGTGTTCTTACTAATATCGATCAGATCAGGCAATTCATCGGTTTTGCTGGATTTTATCGCCAGTTCATAAAAAATTTCAGCATTATCGCTCAGCTTCTCACTCATTTGCTCAAGAAAATATGTTGCATTCATCTGGTCTGAAAAGGAACAAAATGCCCTTGATCTTCTTAAAACTGCCTTGTGTCAAGCACCAATCCCTACTTTTCCTAATTTCGAGAAAGATTCCATCTTATACACTGACGCTTCAGGCTTTGGAATCGGTGCTGTTCTCATGCTAAAGGATTCACTAGGTAAACATCGCTTATTAGCTGTATGCTAACAGACACCACACCATATATATATATATATATATATATATATATATATATATATATATATATATATATATATATATATATATATATATATATATATATATATATATATATATATATATATATATATATATATATATATATATGCACAATAAGAACACATTCACACACGCATGATCATCCGTTTTCGGAGAATTATTTTAGTATATTACATAAAGCTGATGCACACATAGACACTAAAATAATAGAAGCTATTTACATTAAACACCTGAAATGTGAATTAAATAACCAACTGTCATCATCACATTTATATCTTTTATAAACTGCTCGGAGATGCATGATCATCCGTTTTCGGATAATTATTTTAGTATATTACATAAAGCTGATGCACACATAGACACTAAAATAATAGAAGCTATTTACATTAAAAGTTCAAGTCACCAGGACCTGATGAAATATATCCCAGAGTACTGAAGGAATGTAAAAAGATTATTAGTGAGCCGTTAGTTTCTGTCTTTAGGAAATCACTGGAGTTGGGTGAGGTACCAGTAATGTGGAGGCAGGCTAATGTAGTACCCATCTTTAAGAAAGGGGATAAAACTTTAGCGTCTAATTATAGACCTGTCAGCTTAACTTCAGTTGTAGGTAAAATGTTAGAGTCAATAATAGCCAGGAACATTAGGGAACATTTAGACAAACATAACTTGATAAATCAGTCACAGCATGGCTTCACGAAGGGGAAGTCTTGCCTGACAAACTTGTTAAGTTTTTACAGTAAGGTGTACGAGGCAGTAGATAATGGTGATAGTTATGATATCTTATATCTGGACTTTAGTAAAGCATTCGACAAGGTGCCCCATCAAAGGCTCCTGAGAAAGGTTAGGGCGCACGGGATAGATGGGAAGGTGTTAGGTTGGATAGGGTCATGGCTTGGTAACAGGCGACAGAGAGTGCTAATAAACGGCTCGAAATCCGAGTGGGGTCATGTCATTAGTGGGGTGCCACAGGGATCAGTATTAGGGCCATTATTATTTCTAATATATATCAATGACTTGGATAGTGGAATTAGTAGCGATGTTAGTAAATTTGCGGATGACACAAAGATAGGTAGATTAATTAGGTCAGAAGCGGATGCCATCGCCTTGCAGACAGACTTAGATAGAATGAATGAATGGACGGATAGATGGCAAATGCAATTTAATATCAATAAATGCAAAGTGCTTAGCGTAGGTAGAGGAAACCCACACAATAGGTACACATTAAACACCCAAACTCTGGTAGGTGCAGGGTACGAGAAAGATTTAGGAGTTATAGTTAGCTCTGAACTCCGTTTAGGGAAACAATGCATAGAAGCCAGAAACAAGGCAAATAGGGTACTAGGATTCATTTTTAGGAGTGCTAAAAGTAGAAGGCCGGAAGTAATATTAAAATTATACTTGGCGCTGGTCAGACCTCATCTAGACTACGCTGTGCAGTTCTGGTCCCCACATTACAGGAAAGATATAGGTCTATTAGAATCAGTACAGAGGAGAATGACTAAAAGGATACAGGGGATGAGGAGTATTCCTTACGAAGCGAGGTTGAAGCGGTTAAATTTACATTCTCTAGAGAGACGTAGGTTAAGAGGGGACCTGATAGAAGTCTTTAAGTGGTATAAGGGTTATAACAAGGGAGATGTAAGCAAAATTCTTAGGATCAGCAACCAGGGTAGAACAAGAAATAACGGGTTCAAGCTTGAAAAATTTAGATTTAGGAAGGAGATAGGAAAAAATTGGTTCTCAAATAGAGTGGTAGATGAGTGGAACGGACTCAGTAATCATGTAGTTAGTGCTAGGACACTAGAGAGCTTTAAGAGAAGTTTAGACAAGTTTATGGATGGGGATAACAGATGGAAATAGGTAGGAGTGTTTCATACAGGGACTGCCACGTGTAAGCCTGGTCGCTTCTTGCAGCTTCCCTTATTTCTTATGTTCTTATGTTCTTATGTTCATCACATTTATATCTTTTATAAACTGCTCGGAGATGCATGATCATCCGTTTTCGGAGAATTATTTTAGTATATTACATAAAGCTGATGCACACATAGACACTAAAATAATAGAAGCTATTTACATTAAACACCTGAAATCTGAATTAAATAACCAACTGTCATCACATTTATATCTTTTATAAACTGCTCGGAGATTTGGGGATCCGGGTTCGTAACTAATCTAGTTTTTATACCGTCACCCTTTGTCAATCCTCACCACACATCAAGAGGAAACACTTGCCTGCCTGTTCCTTTTGGTTGGTGTTGTGTTTTTAATCTCTGCGTCCCTACTGTAATATTTTATTATTATTTTTCTGTCGTTGTACTTAAAATTTTCATTTATTTTATTATTATTATTATGTTTTTTTTTTTTTTTTAGCCTGAAGACGCCTTCTGTGAAGGTGAAAGGTTGCAATAAATGAAGAAGGAAGTCTGGTATATCCCTGTTCACCTCTTATATATATATATATATATATATATATATATATATATATATATATATATATATATATATATATATATATATATATATATATATATATATATATATATATATATATATATATATATATATATAATAGAATTCAATGATGAACCTGGTCAGTAGAAGCCATAAATCAATCCGATGCATACAGTCACGATGACCAGTATAAGGTACCGTGATCAAAGAATGGTAGTAGTGTAAGATGCACCGTCTTGTAAATATTCCGCCGTGTAGAAGGACGTGTATGGACAACGCAGGTGTCGAGTGCTACATCGCCGGCCCGACTTGCAAATATTCTGCCGTGTAGAAGGACGTGTATGGACAACGCAGGTGGCGAGTGCTGCACCTCAGGCCCGACTTGTAAATATTCTGTCGTGTAGAAGGACGTGTATGGACAACGCAGGTGTTGAATGATTACCCATAGAAAATATACCTATGTACATAAGAAGCAGTGTAGTATATCCCATTAACTCGCAATATATGGCAAAATTGTTATCGCATATAGATAAATGCGGTATTAGAAATCTTCTATTGGTCCAGATATTGAGTATATTTCATGTCCGATGAAGGGTTTCGAGATATTAAGGGAAGAAGGTTACTGGTGCAGTGAGTCTAGGCGAATGCATGTATGTAGACGCCGAATATAATTTCTGTCTTAAAGTGTTTTTAGTATGCTGAGATGACTTGCTCTTTCTGGTGAATGAGCGTCATCTTTAATGAGAAATAATATGCTGTGTTGTAATCTCCCTTTCTAAATGTCTCCGGAATTTTCTTTTTTGTACATAAAATTTCACGTACATCTGGTGTGTGATTATAATGCGAATCAAGATTTATAAATTCTTATAGTTCGTCTCACCTTTTCCTATGAGCGATCACTAAAGTGAGCGCCTCGAGGACACACTTCATTCACTTGATTCATTTATCTTGTGAAAAGAGTGGCTGGAGTGACCTGAACTTGCTTATTCAATAAAATTTTATGCATAAAGAACACTAGAAAATTACAGGGCTACTTCCAGTTCTCATGATCTGCGGCAGAATCTCATACACCTTCAAGGTTGTACCACGAGCAAGCTGTTGAAAGTAATCAGTGTGGTTCGAAATAGAAAGACTACACTGTGCCCTTTTTTTTATTATATTTCGACAGAAAAGAAAAGTAAAAATGAACTAGGACAAACGTGTATGACAGTCTTAACGTAAATCAGTTCATACTTACATGGAGCAGATTAGACCGACTGACGAAATATAGTCCACTCACAGAGAATCTCGTTTCTTGATCCGTCGCTAATATAAGAGTTACAACTTCCGCTTGAAATCGCTGAAATATACGAGAGAGAGAGAGAGAGAGAGAGAGAGAGAGAGAGAGAGAGAGAGAGAGAGAGAGAGAGAGAGAGAGAGAGAGAGAGAGAGAGAGAGAGAGAGAGAGAGTCATTATGTAGTACGTAAAGTTATCGTTGTAATGCTTGTGTGTCATTAAACTCAGCTCAATAGATACTCTTTCAGACATCCTTCCCGTGCATGAGTGACAGTAAACTCAACACGAAAGTTACTCTTTAGTTATCCTTCCAGTGCATGAATAACAGTAAACTCAAAACATTTCTCTTCCTTTTCTTCCTTTAACCAGACACGTATAATGGCTCCTCCCTCCTACGAGTATTCTACCAGAATGCTACACCCTTATTACGGGTAGTTTATTACCACGCTTCTTTTGATAGTGTGTCATGGAGAATCTTTAGATGTTCTACTGACTACAAAACTGAAAAGAAAAATGTGACCAGTTGTGAATTTTGAGACCCTCCCTTCCCTGTGTGACAGCTGTAAGATGTTATGTAAGTTACATCATGGGCTTGTATATGTTTTGCAATGGAGGGCTTAAGCTCAACATGGCTTGTGCTGTATGCAATTTACTTTGTCACATCCATGGCCTTTATGCCGATATATTGTTTCTTTGCAGCCAGAAACGTTCGTTATGTGGCGTCAATAAAGAAGGGAAGCACACATACGAATGTCATTTTGACCATATTCCTAGATGTACATCAGACGTACATCAGACGTCTGTGCTGATACGTACTTGGCCAACATGGTTTTGTCCAAGTGTGAGGCACGGATTTGAAGAACGGCAACGACATCTCAACATACATTGGACTGATGCATTTGCACAAGAAGAACATGCACAAAACGGGCGGGACACGTCAGAAACCTACCAAAAATCAACTGTCCGTCTCTACAGCAGGACATCGGTGAGGACGACTGAGCTGCATTCACCCGCCGTTGGGAAAGGTTTCGCTATTGAACCGACCTCGCTTCAGCCCAAATCACTGCTCACTTTCCGGCTTGCTGCGAACCTGAGTTGGAGGCTGCACTTTTCCAGGAAGACCTGACAATCGCCAGCAGAACAGAGGAGAAGGTCAGTGCTGAATATGGAGCTGAGTGTGAGACAGGCAACACTTCTGCAAGCGAAGCAAGGAGAAGGAGAGCTTGTCAGACAGTCTATGGCAAGACTGCGTAGTTTAGCCAATGTCTGTGAATGGACCACCTCAGGTTCCTGCTCAGTGGCCACTTGTTTTGGCGCTATCAACTTTGATTTATAGGAGGGACACCGGCCCCGGCCGAGGGCAACAAAAATTTAATAAAAAAAAAAAAAAATCACTAAGATGCCGGTCCCCAAGCAGGGTCCGAAGCGGTAGTCAAAAATTGAAACTTTCTCTTGAAAAAATTCAAGTAATAGGACGGTGGAAATACAGAAGCAGACAGGGAGTTCCAGAGTTCATCAGAGAAAGGGATGAATGACTGAGATAACTGGTTAACTCTCGGATTAGAGGTGGACAGAACAGGGATGAGAGAAGAGAAAGAAGAGTCTTGTGCAGCGAGTCCGCGGGAGGAGAGGAGGCATGCAGTTAGCAAGATCAGAAGAGCAGTTATCATGAAAATAGCAGTAGAAGATAGCTAAAGATGAAACATTGCGGTGATGAAAAATAGGCTGAAGACAGTCAATTTGATCAGGGGAGTTGATGAGACGAAAAGTTTTTTATTCTACCCTGTCTAAAAGAGTGGTATAAATGGAATCCCACCAGACATGTGAAGCATACTCCATACATGGACGGATAAGGCCCTCGTACATAATTAGCAGCTGTGGGGTGAGAAAAACTGGCGGAGACGTCTCAGAACGCCTAACTTCATAGTAGCTGTTTTAGCTAGAGATGAGATGGGAAGTTTAGATTATAAGAAAAGAACAGATCAAGGATGTTCAGTGTAGAAGAGGGGGACAGTTGAGCGTCATTGAAGATGAGGAGATAGCTGTTTGGAAGGTTATAACGAGTTGATAGATGGAGGAACTGAGTGTTTGAGGCATTAAACAATACCAAATTTGCTCTGCCTCAATCGGAAATGTTAGAGAGATCAGAAGTCCTGAAGGGTTGGACGTCTATGAAAAGACGTGGAAAAGTACAGGGTAGTATCATCAGCCTAGGAGTGGATAGGACAAGAAGTTTGGTTTAGAAGATCATTGATGAATAATAGGAAGAGATTGGGAGACAGGACAGAATTCGGAGGATTCTGTCCTGTTCTGTTGTTACGACCTCAAATCACGCCAGCCAGAATCCAGTTGCACAGTGAAAACAATGTTTCACTACGTGGCAAATGCTGAGATAGTTCCTAGCTGCCAACTGCCTTCAGTTAATGTTTTGAACCGAAATATTAACTATGGCTCCTTCGCCAAAGCGGATCACTTTTTGTTTGCTGGTACATGTAAGTGGAGCTCGAGTGAGGCTTTGCCACATCCAACATTGACACTGAAGGCATCAATGGATGATTATGCTTACATAGAGATGAAGCTCCCTCGTCCACGGAAGCGGTCTGCTAAGATCTCTGCCATTACCGATTCTGGGTCTCATACCTGTCTGATAGGACTGCAGCTCCTCAAGAAACTGGGGTTACTACAGCGACACCTCACTCGAGTCAACAAACGCATTCTTCAAGCTAATATAAAGGAAATCAATGTGCTGAGTCGTGCAGCCTTGGCAAAGCTGGGAATTATCGGGCACGACTTTCCAGAGATTGAAGCAGCAGGAGGAGATGAAAATTGTCAGAATATCGTAAGCACATATAGCATTCCCACATTGGCAGAGTGGGGGTGCCCACTGCGTACTGCACCACCCCCTCGCCCTGCTAGTCTACACATTTTGTCATCGCTTGAGTCCACTGAGGACATGAAAGCCTGGCTCCTGAAGAGATATGCGTCTTCGACCTTCAAGACGCCCACATCAGCCACTTCAAGCAATGACAGGCCCACCAATGGAGAAAGAGTGACATCTCGAGGGCCTGGTCGACCGTCCATAGAAGACTAGAGGAATTTATATCTTTACCTATGAGGATATTATAAATATGAAATTGTTCCAGGGGCTAAATGATACCACCTACCAAGATTACGAGGGAGGCGAACACCAGAGTTGTCACCTCTTTAGCCAGCCTATCTGCCTTCTCGTTCCCATAAACTGCCATATGTGTGGGCACCAAGCAAAATGTTATGTGATATCCTCTACGCTTAAGCAGATTAATTCACTCTGAAATAAAATTAGGGGATGGAGAGAGGAAATAAAATGCTCCAGGGCAGACAACGCACTACAGGAATTACTAATATAAAACTTGAAATCGGCAGGTAAAAATTATTTATAAGGCAAAAATAACGGCAGATAACACTGCAGTAAAAACAGAACCAACTCTCGGAAGGCTACCGCCTCGATAGAAGGAAAGGAATATAACACTATATCCCTCTTCTGCATCGGAGCTATCTATGTAGACAGGGAGCGAGCCAGTGTGTGTCGAAGAGTGTTCCAAAAATAAAGCTCCAGACTCGTACTATGATAAGTTTTTATTATTAACAACAGAAGGGGAGATCGATACTACCAAAAACTGCCAATAACTGACCCTTGGAAGGCGATGGGGGCAAACAGAGATGGAAGGTATATCAAACTCGGTCATTGCAGACATGATCCGATATCCAAAGGGCTTAAGAAAACTAGGGCGAGCATTATATAAAGGAGAACGTGCATCATGAGAAACTGTCATACAAGTGACAGCCTCAAGAAGGCGGTGGATCAGGTACCAACACCTCATTACTAGCGACTGACGCCATAGATCCAGTGGAAGGACACTGGCATCCACCAATAAGTTAAGTTTTGGGGATGAGCAGAACTTGCCAAGCGAATACCAACATGGTGCACCGAATCCAACACTCGAAGTCGAGCCTCAGTAGTAGATGAATAAATTTTACAACCGTAATCCAATAAAAAAAAAAAAATAGAGTTCGGTGCTAGACAAAGAAGGTCTGTATGTCGGCGCCCAAAGAAGTACGAGCCAAAACTCTAAGGATTGAATCGTCTTCATATGTATTGCCTTAATACAGGGTGTAACGAGAGTTTCTGGAAATACTGAAAGAGATGAAAGAATATGTAATTCTAAGTAGAAAATGTTCTATGCACGTATGCATTTTAAGACTTTGTTTATCTGTCAGAGGAGTTAAAAATGCATGGGACTCATGTTTGCGCTAGACATGTAGCTATGAGGTGACAAAGAAATGGTTCCATTGTCGCAGCCTCGGAGATGCTATTTGGTCAAATTACGAATGGTTTAATCTTATTTTTTGCAAGCTGTGGAATATTACAGCATCTTATAACAAAACAAATGGTATTAAAAAAAGCAGGTAATTTAGCGATAAGCATTACACGACATTATTGCGGTGATTAAAAGTACTGTGAAATGTTATGTGGCATCATCAAAGCGAGGGAGGAGGTAGGAGCGAGTCTGGGCGACCTTGAAAACAGCTGAGAGTGACAGTGACACATGTCAGTTGCTGTCAATCTCAGTGTATCATTTTCCCTCCAGGAAATTTTAGTTGTTTTTTTAGTGGAGTTGTTTCGCTTTGATTTATTTCTTAGTAAGATTAAACCATTCGTAATCTGACCAAGTGGCACCTCTGAGGCTGTGACAATGCAACTGTCTGCCCGTCACCTCACCTCACCACACGCATAGCAAACTCGCGAGTCCTGTACATTTTTCAACTCCTCTGACAGGTAAATAAAGCCTTAAAATGCATATGTGTATAGAAAATTTACTACTTAGAATTACACATTGTTTCACCTCTTTCAGTATTTGCAGAAACTCGCGTTACACCCTGTATAGCGAAGGTGGTGTACTGTCAAATATGAGTCCCAGGAGAAGAGTTTCCTCCACACAAGAGATTCTTCTATCATATAGATACAAGTCTGGGTCAGGGTGAACACCACACAGGCGGTAAAAATGCATGGCCAAAGAAAAACGAAAACGAGAAATTGCCATCTGCAGCATCCTCTCAATCAAAGGCATTTGCTCCGCAGAAAAGAAGATATACAAGTTATCCATATATGAACAATCATGAACTCTTTCCGGAAGTAAACAAATGTCACTACTTATATGTGCTGTATACCTCTCACCTAACTCTTTTGAGTATAATAAATTCTTTGACTACTTAACTTCTAAAGTGGAGCACATTCTCTCTTTTCTTTTGTGGAGATCTCCATTCTTGGAGACTTCAATGTTCACCACCGGCTTTTTTTTTTTTTTTTTTATGTAGGAAGGACACTGGCCAATGGCAACAAAAATCCAATAAAAAAAATACCCACTGAAATGCCAGTCCTATAAAGGGGACAAAGCAGTAGTCAAAAATTGATAAATAAGTGTCTTGAAACCTCCCTCTAAAAATGAATTCAAGTCATAGGAAGGTGGAAATACAGAAGCAGGCAGGGAGTTCCTGAGTTTACCAAAGAAAGGGATGAATGATTGAGAATACTGGTTAACTCTTGCATTAGAGAGGTGGACAGAATAGGGGTGAGAGAAAGAAGAAAGTCTTGTGCAGCAAGGCCGTGGGAGGAGGAGAGGCATGCAGTTAGCAAGATCAGAAGAGCAGTTAGCATGAAAATAGCGGTAGAAGACAACTAGAGATGCAACATTGCGGCGGTGAGAGAGAGGCTGAACACAGTCACTTAGAGGAGAGGAGTTGGTGAGACGAAAAGCTTTTGATTCCACCCTGTCTAGAAGAGCAGTATGAGTGGAACCACCCCCAGACATGTGAAGGATACTCCATACATGGACGGGTAAGGCCCTTGTACAGAGTTAGCAGGTGTAGGGGAGAGGGTGAGAAAAACTGGCGGAGAAGTCTCAGAACGCCTAACTTCATAGAAGCTGTTTTAGCTAGAGATGAGATGTGAAGTTTCCAGTTCAGATTATAAGTAAAGGAGAGACCGAGGATATTCAGTGTAGAAGAGGGGAATAGTTGAGTGTCATTGAAGAAGAGGGGATAATTGTCTGGAAGGTTGTGTTCAGTTGATAGATGGAGGAATTGAGTTTTTGAGGCATTGAAGAATACCAAGTTTGCTCTGCCCCAATCAAAAATTTTGAATGATCAGAAGTCAAGCTTTCTGTGGCTTCCCTACGTGAAATGTTTACCTCCTGAAGGGTTGGACGTCTATGAAAAGACGTGGAAAAGTGCAGGGTGGTATCATCAGCGTAGGAGTGGATAGGACAAGAAGTTTGGTTTAGAAGATCATTAATGAATAATAAGAAGAGAGTGGATGACAGAACAGAACCCTGAGGAACACCACTGTTAATAGATTTAGGAGAAGAACAGTGACCGTCTACCACAGCAGCAATAGAACGGTCAGAAAGGAAACTTGAGATGAAGTTACAGAGGGAAGGATAGAAGCCATAGGAGGGTAGTTTGGAAATCAAAGCTTTGTGCCAGACTCTATCAAAAGCTTTTGATATGTCCAAAGCAACAGCAAAAGTTTCACCAAAATCACTAGGAGAGGATGACCAAGACTCAGTAAGGAAAGCCAAAAGATCACCAGTAGAGCGGCCTTGACGGAACCCATGCTGGCGATCAGATTGAAAGTTGTGAAGTGATAGATGTTTAAGAATCTTCCTGTTGAGGATAGAATAAAAAACTTTAGATAGGCAGGAACTTAAATCAATAGGACGGTAGTTTGAGGGATTAGAACGGTCACCCTTTTTAGGTATAGGTTGAATGTAGGCAAACTTCCAGCAAGAAGGAAAGGTAGATATTAACAGACAGCTGAAAGAATTTGACTAGGCAAGGTGCAAGCACGGAGGCACAGTTTCGGAGAATAATAGGAGGTCCATAAGCCTTCCAGGCCATGGAAAACATCATTGCGAATAATTTTAATAGGTGGCATGAAGTAGTGAGAGGGTGGAGGAGAGGGAGGGACAAGCCCAGAATCGTCCAAGGTAGAGTTTTTAGCATAAGTTTGAGCGAAGAGTTCAGCTTTAGAAATATATGTGGTAGCAATGGTGCCATCTGGTTGAAATAAAGGAGGGAAAGAAGAAGAAGCTAATTTATTGGAGATATTTTTGGCTAGATGCCAGAAATCACGAGAGGAGTTAGTTCTTGAAAGGTTTTGACACTTTCTGTTAATGAAGGAGATTTTGGCTAGTTGGAGAACAGACTTGGCATGGTTCCGGGCAGAAATATAAAGTGCATGAGATTCTGGTGATGGAAGGCTTAACTACCTAAAGTTTAGAATATTTAGGACGAGAAAAAGAGTGAGGAATGTACGGCTCTATGCCAGACACTGTCACCTCTGTTATGCGCTCAGATGGGTCTCTGACACGGAAGCAGTAGTCATTCCTAGGAAAATCACCAAAATACCTCAGGTCCCTAGCAGAGGCAAAACGCCAGAGGCACCTTCGCTTAGGGGTATCCAAAGGAGGGATTGGAGCGATAGGACAAGATACAGATATGAGATTGTGATCGGAGGAGCCCAACAGAGAAGAAAGGGTGACAGCATAAGCATAAGGATTAGAGGTCAGGAAAAGGTCAAGAATGTTGGGCGTATCTCCAAGACGGTCAGGAATACGAGTAGGGTGTTGCACCAATTGCTGTAGGTCGTGGAGGATAGCAAAATTGAAGGCTAGTTCACCAAGATGATCAGTGAAGGGAGAGGAAAGCCAAAGTTGGAGGTGAACATTGAAGTTTCCAAGAATGGAGATCTCTGCAAAAGGGAAGAGGGTCAGAATGTGCTCCACTTTGGAAGTTAAATAGTCAAAGAATTTCTTTTAGTCAGAGGAGTTAGGTGAGAGGTATACAGCACAAATAAATTTAGTTTGAGAGTGATTCTGTAGTTGTAGCCAGATGGTGGAAAACTCTGAAGATTCAAGGGCGTGGGCACGAGAGCAGGTTAAGTCATTGCGCACATAAACGCAGCATCCAGCTTTGGATCGAAAATGAAGATAGAGAAAGTAGAAGGGAACAGAAAAGGGGCTACTGTCAGTTGCTTCAGACACCTGAGTTTCAGTGAGGTAAAGAAGATGAGGTTTAGAAGAGGAGAGGTGGTTTTCTACAGATTGAAAATTAGATCTTAGACATCAAATGTTGCAGAAGTTAATGAAGAAAAGTTGAGGGGAGTGTCAAGACACTTAAGATCGTCGACAGAAAGGCAGTCCGATCTGGGGACATTTATGGTCCCCTCCCCAGATGGGGACTCCAAGGCTGGTGTAGGAGTCGCCATGATGATTTTAAAATTTTTGAGTGAATGGTGTGTGTTATTAGGTGCTTGTAGTTTTGTGTGGAGGAAGAGAGTTGTCTTTAGAGGGCAGGCTGTGACTGCCCCCTTGTGTTGTGAGACACAAAGTTCAGTGAGGACGTCACAGCTGGGTTTAATGATAAGTTCACAGCACCCCCTGAACAGTGCTTTAGACCTCACTGGGAGTAATTATCGTTTCGGCAGGTATCTACTGCCTTCTCTCGTTTTACTGACCATCCTGGTGAACTAGCCTTTATCTTTGCTATCCTCCACGACTTAAAACAACTGATGCAACACCCTACTCGTATTCCTGACCGTCTTAGAGATACGGCCAACATTCTTGACCTTTTTCTAGCCCTTAATTTTGTTTGTGTTGTTACTCTGTGTTCTTCGTTGGGTTCCTCCGATCACATTCTCATATTTCTATCTTGTTCTATCACTCCAATCCCTTCTCAGGATTCCCAAAAGAGGAGGTGCCTCTGACTATTGCTTGCATGTCTGAGACCTGTCTCTATGTGGTGAGCGCATAAGAGGTGATAATGTCTGGGATGGAGGCGTACATTCCTCACTCTTTTTCTCGACATAAGCTTCCAAACCTTTTTTTAACGTAGACTGTTCTCGTGCTATACATGATAGAGAGAGGTGGCCCATAAAAGGTACTTGAGCTTTTCATCACTAGAATCTCCTGCGCTTTATATATCTGCCCACTCGCTCGCCGTCTCCGCCCCCGAGAATTTGCACGTCTCTTAAGCGTCCATTTAAATTCTTGTTCATGGTCCAAGTAAACACATGACAGAGGAATGTTTCAAAATTTAAAAATGGCAGAAAGAACAAGTTGTAACAGCCCCTCTATCAAATTTTCAGTGCTGTCAAACTCAAAGCTAGAAAGATTAGTGCCGTCTTCTCCAGAGCTCTCTCTCACTCTTCCTGATGTCACTACTGCCTTTCAAGGTATGTAAGATTTACCAGTGCTTTTTTTATGACACTCCTCTTTCCTTAGGAGTTGACACTGGTGTTTCTTGTGTAAGAAGTTGAAGTGGGCGCGCCTGCGAGAGGCTCACAGACTAGTCAGCGAGGCCCGCCAAAACGAGTCTTAAGGCCCTGAAGGTTTGTTGTTGTGGGGATTTTGGCGGGAGAGGCGAGCGAGAGAGAGACAGGGTGCAGAGTAGTGGTGGATTTGCCATTTGATTTGCAGGTATGTTATTGGGATTTGTTGTATTCTTTCATGGTGAAACAGTGTACATTGGGGGATATTATTGGGAGATAGGGTGGTGATTTGTACGCTTGGTTGGCAGGAGTTTGGTCTTGGCAGTGTGCTGTGGGACGTCAGTGAGGTGGCACCGTAGCAGATACTGTGAACTAAGGAGGCTGCAGTGAGGAACTTGCTGTCCCTGGCTGCTATGGTGTTAGTACCGCCGTGCATGGAGGAAGAGCTGCAGTACTTCAGGGTAGTGGTAGTGGTGTACCTTCAGCGCGTTGGGTCGGTGTGCGGTTGGGCCTATAGGGTGTGAGGGTCCTGGGGGTACTGGTTAGGGTGGGACAGTGTCAGTGGCATATAACATTTCTTGTGTTGGTGCGTGAAGTGTTTATTTCTCCTGTTTATTTGTATGTGGATTTACCCATTTTCTCATGGGATCAGGTATTTTGGAGTGCCAGCAGTGTAGCCTCTAAGAGTGTTAAGCACTCATATTTTATTTGTGTTTTCTTTATTATGTACTCATTTGTGTTTTCTTTATTATGTACTCATCCATTAAATTTTTTAATTGTGGCCCGGGTTTCTGTGAACCTAAGCAGGAGGTTTAAATTAATCAGTGGGTTCTTGTGGTGAGTGCTTGGTGAGCCTAATTAAGGTAGGTTAACTGTGCCCTAGTTCTGCACTCATTACACTTGTAATCTCTTGAGTGTCCAAGCTTATTCCAAATTTAAGGACTTATTTCACTTTCTCTTAGAGCCTGCTGACAATAATCTTTTCGGTGTACAACATGTCCTTGGTACATGTCCTTGGTACAGTTGTTCTCCCCTTGTCTCTTGCCAAAAAAATTAACCACCATTTGAAGCAAATTTTTTTCTAGTTTTTTATATTTTGTCCTTAACAGAGATGGTCTATTAGGATATGACTTGCTTGTGACTGATGCTATTGATGTTTTCCTGAACATCATGAAATTTCCTTGCAGTATATTGTTATCTCTGCAATGGACATTTGGGTACCACTCTTACCCTCTAAACCTCCTGTTTACACTTAAAATACACTTTACACTTGAATACAGTGTTATCTTTCCTGATCGACTGCAAAAGGTCACTTAAAACAGGAAGAAGATAATGAGCAGGGGACGGTCACAGAGTTAACTTTCCGAAAACCAAGTACAGCACCCCCTGATCCAGTGCTTTAGACTTCACTCCCAGTGAGGTCTAAAGCACTGGATCAGGGGGTGCTGTGAACTTATCATTAAACGCAGCTGTGACCTCACTGAATGTTTCCCTTTGTGTCTCACAACACAGGTAGTCACAGCCTGCCCTCTAAAGACAACTCTCTTTCTCCACACAAAACTACAAGCACCTAATAGCGCACACACACCCTTCCCTCAAAAATTCAAAATTATCATGGTGACTCCTTCACCAGCCTCAGATTCCCCAACTGGGGAGGGGACAAATGTCCCCAGGCAGGACTACTCTTCTGATAACGACCCTAAGTGTCGTGACAGCCCCTTCAACATTTTCTTCATTAACTTCTGCAACATTCGCGGTCTAAGATCCAATTTTCAATCTGTGGAACACCACCTCTCCTTTTCTAAAACAAATCTTATTTTGCTCAGCTGTGACCTTGTAGCAAATAATCTAGTCAGCCATAGAAACATCCCATTTTCTCTCATATTCAGGGTACACTAAAACTTACGCGCTTCTCAGAACCAGTAATGTAAACACAAGTCACCGCTCCAAGCACTCCGTTTTCTCTTATATGTTTTCAGCCTCCCGTTCTCTTTCTACTGCACAGATTTTTCGTCTTTCATCTCTTCTTCCTCATTTTTTTATACATACACATTCTGTGCACGCTTTTCGACACATACGTTACACGTCTTTTCTATACATCATATTACTCCTTTCTTCACACAGACATACACACACACATTCACTCTCTTTGTCCATATCTTTATGTAAATCATTTTTTATGTTCAGTATTTCTTGTATATATGTTCATGTATTTGTTAAATAAAGGTAGAGAGAGTTTAACCAGTCTAACAAGTGGCTATAAATACAACCTTAGCTGGTGAACAAAAAGAGTTAAGAGATTAAAGGACTTGCAACTGCTGACGGTTACCTGTCGGTTTTCTCTTCTCATATTCCTGGCGGCTTCCACCTAGATCACTAGAAATGGTGACTCGGAGTTAGACCGTAGTGGCCAGCTCCACCAATGCTGTGTCCCAGGTTCTTTAGCACTATAGCGTCGCCACAGCTATAGGTACCTCGCCCAGGTCAGCCTCCGCCTGACACGGACCACCACGGCCAAACCGCCACCCAGCCTGGCCCAGCCGTGACCCACCGACGCCACCCAGCCCGGCCAGCCGCCACGTGACACACACACACCGTCACCCAGCCCGGCAGCCGTGGTCACCGCCGCTGCCTTACCAGTCACCAGCCACCCTCTCTCCCAGCTGTGACTCACCACGCCTCGCCAGCCACCCAGGCCACTGAGGCCACGCTCACCTGCCGCCTCACCACCACCACCAGGTCACTCCCTCTCCTGCTGCCGTGACCCACCGCGCCAACTCCACCTGCTGCCTGGTCACCTGCCACCCCTGCCACACCTGCTGCCCAGCCTCCATCACCACCACAGCAGCAGCAACACCTCTCCGGCTCACCACGCACGGTCACCGCCACCCGGCCGTGACCCCACTGGCCCTGATTTCGCTTCTCTACAACAGGGCGGCGCCCCCTGCACCGGTACTCCCGTCTTCCGCTCGACAACAGGGCGGCGTTCCCTGCAACGTTCCCCCACCAAAGTGTTAGTGCTCCCGACCGTCCCTCCCCTCTCCCCCGTCGTCCACCCTCCCCCTGTGTGTGTTAACCCCTGCCCCTAGAAAACTCCCTAGTGTGCATCAGCGCGTACCAACCCCCGTGTGCCAGACACCAACACCTACACATACACGCACACACACACACACACACACAGACTACACACTTCGTTCACGGCAGTGCGTTCCAAGCCGTAAGTGCGAGTGCGGTAAAGTACGTGCCTAGGACCATCACTGCACAGTGGCGCCCAGCAGGCGTCCCTTGCCACCTCTCACTGGCACCTGGCGGCGGAGGAGCCCGCGCCTCGCCGACAGGCGTCACTACACCCTGCTCCACGACTCACATAACAAGCCACCAGGCCCCATCGCACGCCGGCAACAAGAAACGGCCATGGCTCCACCGGACACCGCCTCCCCAGCTCCCCCCTTCAGGGCTCCAGCCTTCAACAGCCACGACCCCAACATGTGGTTTACCATCTTGGAGCTGAACTTCAAGGCAAACAACATCACTGAGGCCTTGAAACAGTTCACTCACGCCTGCACTCTCCTGCCACCCGAGGTCCTCCTGCAAGTCTCTGACGCCATCGCGAAAGCCCCCTCTTCGGACAATCCCTACGACGACCTCAAGCAAGCCGTCCTGAAACGCCTTGCGTCGTCGGTGTCGACACGCTTGCAAGAGCTACTAAAGAAGGAGGAGCTGGGGAATGAAAAGCCATCAGATCTGCTTAGGCGGATGAAGAGGTTGTTGGGCGATCAGCCCAACACAATGGACAAGACCATGTTCGCCCACCTCTTTTATCAGCGACTTCCTCCAGCACTACAGAGCAGCTTATTCAGCGTGAAAGATAAGCTCGACCTAGCAGACCTCGCGCAGCTGGCTGACGACTATATGTCGACAGTTCCGTCGGCAACGCCACCGTCTTCAGTCGCCACTGTCACTAACACAGACGTCCAGCAACTCACCCACATTGTGTCGCAGCTGGTCCTGCAGGTCAGCGCGATGCAGGAACAGCTAAATACCCGCCAGCGTCGCCGCCCACCGTCACCTCGACGCCCTCGCTACCGCTCTCGGTCGCGTAGCACTACACGCACCCCGGGCGTCTGCTACTACCACAGCAGGTTCGGTAGCGAGGCCATTAAGTGCACCCAACCCTGCACTTACAACACCACCCCGGCGTCATACTAAACGGGCGGACGTTCACGGCGCGTACGATCCGCCAGCCCAAGTCACAGCTACTTCACGTCTACGACCGACGCACCGGAATTAAGTTCCTCGTCGACACCGGCGCTGAGGTCAGTGTCCTGCCTGCCACAGACAGCCAGAAGAGGTTGCCTGTAACCACGCACCTCTATGCAGCCAACGCCTCGAAAATCCCTGTGTACGCGCGGCAGACACTACACCTCGAACTCAACCTCCGCCGCTCCTTCGACTGGACCTTTTATGTGACAGCTGTGACCCAACCCATCCTAGGCGCCGATTTCCTACGCCACCACGACCTCTTAGTCGACTTGAAGCACGGCACGCTGCTGGATCGTCTCACTTCCCTGCGGACCCGTGGCCGAACGGCACCTGGCGAGAGCACCGGAATCTCCGCAGTCTGCCGAGATAACCCCTTCGCCGCCATCCTCAAGGGTTTCCCAACACTAACACAGCCATACTCAGCCACGCAGCCAGTGAAACATCACGTCCTGCACTACATAGAGACCACCGGACCACCTGTTTTCGCCAAGGCTCGTCGCTTAGCACCAGAACGCTACAAACAGGTCAGGGCCGAGTTTGAGTCTCTGATGCAGCAAGGCATCATCCGCCCAAGCTCCAGCAACTGGTCGTCTGCGCTTCACGTCGTTCCCAAGAAAAACGTTGACATACGCCCTTGCGGGGACTACAGAGCCCTAAACTCCCGCACCGAGATGGACAGGTATCCAGTGCCTAACATTCAGGAGTTTTCATCACAGCTGCACGGCTCTACAATTTTCTCCAGGATCGACCTCGTAAAGGCCTTCCATCAGATCCCCATCAACCCCGAGGACATCCCGAAGACGGCCATAATCACGCCCTTCGGACTTTATGAATACACTAGGATGCCCTTCGGTCTCAAGAACGCTGCTCAAACATTCCAGCGCTTCATGGACGAAGTTTTGCGAGGACTGCAGTTCTGCTTCACTTACGTCGATGACATTCTTGTTGCCAGCCCAGACGACGCTGCTCATCGCCAACACCTCGAGCAAGTCTTCACTCGTCTGAAGGACTACGGCATCCAGGTCAACGCCGACAAGTCCGTGTTCGGCGTGCCTTCAGTCGACTTCCTCAGCCACACTGTGTCCTCCTCAGGCTTCACCCCAACTGCAAGTCGCTGTACTGCCATCCAGAATTTCCCGAAGCCAACAACTCAGCGCCAGTTGAAGCAGTTCCTCGGGATGCTGAACTATTACAACAGGTTCATTCCCCGATGCGCGCTCCTCCTCCAGCCTCTCTACGCCTTAGTGAAGCCAGCCAAACGAGGCCAGTCCGTCACCCTTGCCTGGACGCCCGCAGCTGAGGACGCTTTCCTCGCTGCCCGGAAGGCGCTTACATCCACAGCGCTCAGTTTCCCTGCCCCAGACGCCCCTACTTCCATCGCCACGGACGCCTCAGACACCGGAGTTGGAGCAGTGCTACAGCAACACATCGACGGTGCCTGGAAACCCGTCGCCTTCTTCTCCAAGAAACTCAACACTGCCGAGAAGAAGTACAGCGCCTTCGACAAAGAGCTCCTCGCCATCTACAAGGCATTGAAGCACTTCCAGTACTTTGTCGAAGGACGTCAGTTTCATATCTACACTGACCACAAGCCGCTGACGAGCACCTTCATCAAGAACAAGTCATTCTACTCACCACGTCAACTGCGCCACGTAGACTTCATCTCTCAGTTCACCACGGACCTCCGTTACGTGAAAGGTGAAGATAACGCCCCAGCCGATGCCCTGTCACGCAACATCTGTGCCACATCTACCTCTCTCATCGATTACGCCGCCATTGCTGCCGATCAGGCCGACGACGCCGAGCTGCAGCAACTGAAAGAAAACGCCGCACTACAGATGAAGAGAGTACAGCTACCAGGCACTCAAGTGCACATCTACGCTGACGTCTCGACCAACACCGTCAGACCATACCTGCCTCAACGGCACAGGTATCCACTCTTCCGTCAGCTGCACGACCTCTCACATCCTGGCATCAGAGCTTCACAACACATGATGACGTCCCGATTCATCTGGACCGCCATCAACAAGGCCGTGAGAGACTGGACACGTAGGTGCACCACCTGTCAGGCCTCCAAGGTGACGCGACACACACGCTCCCCTACAGCCACCTTCACGCCAGTCTCCACACGCTTCGAACACGTCCATATCGACCTCGTTGGCCCTCTTCCTCACTCCGACGGCTACCGCTACATCCTCACCTGTGTCGACCGCTTCACTCGCTGGCCAGAAGCTGCACCACTGACTGACATCACCACTGACACCGTTGCACGTGCCTTTATCAGCACGTGGATCTCACGCTTCGGTGTTCCTGTCAGCCTCACTTCTGACCGCGGCGGCCAGTTTGAGTCCAGTGTCTGGAACAAACTGATGACACTACTCGGCATTCGACGGTACAGGACTGCCAGCTACCATCCTCAGGCCAACGCTACAGTGGAACGTTTCCACCGCCAGCTGAAGTCGTCACTGATGGCTTCCAGCGACCAACGCGAGAAGTGGAACGCCACCTTACCCCTTGTCCTCCTCGGCATCCGGACGTCCCTCAAGCAGGACCTTCACCACTCTTCTGCCGAGCTCGTATACGGCACCACTCTTCGACTCCCTGGCGAGCTCCTTACCAGCTCACCCGACGCCGGCCCCTGCAGCGTCCAAGACTTCGCCAGCAGTCTTAAGGAGTCGATGAGAAGCCTGCAGCCAGTGCAACCTCGCACGCACCCCGCCAAGACCTTCGTCAGCCAGGACCTCGAAGACTGCACACACGTCTTCGTCAGGGTTGACGCTGTCCGTAAACCACTACAGCGCCCCTACGAAGGCCCCTTCGAGGTCCTCCGCAGGACGAAAAAAAACATCACCATCAACAGAAACGGCTCTTCCGACGTCATAGCCATAGACCGAGTCAAGCCCGCCTACATCCTGCACACCCCGACGGCACCTCACGACCCAACATCGCCGGCCACGCCTTCAGCACCACGCGCCACAGCTAAGCAGCACGTATCGTTCGTCGTGCCTCCTCACTCGGGGGAAGTTATGTAGCAAATAATCTAGTCAGCCATAGAAACATCCCATTTTCTCTCATATTCAGGGTACACTAAAACTTACGCGCTTCTCAGAACCAGTAATGTAAACACAAGTCACCGCTCCAAGCACTCCGTTTTCTCTTATATGTTTTCAGCCTCCCGTTCTCTTTCTACTGCACAGATTTTTCGTCTTTCATCTCTTCTTCCTCATTTTTTTATACATACACATTCTGTGCATGCTTTTCGACACATACGTTACACGTCTTTTCTATACATCATATTACTCCTTTCTTCACACAGACATACACACACACATTCACTCTCTTTGTCCATATCTTTATGTAAATCATTTTTTATGTTCAGTATTTCTTGTATATATGTTCATGTATTTGTTAAATAAAGGTAGAGAGAGTTTAACCAGTCTAACAAGTGGCTATAAATACAACCTTAGCTGGTGAACAAAAAGAGTTAAGAGATTAAAGGACTTGCAACTGCTGACGGTTACCTGTCGGTTTTCTCTTCTCTATCTCTGGCGAGTTAAGAGATTAAAGGACTTGCAACTGCTGACGGTTACCTGTCGGTTTTCTCTTCTCATATTCCTGGCGGCTTCCACCTAGATCACTAGAACCTCAATGAACGTCTCCCTTTGTGTCTCGCAACACAAGTGGGCAGTCACATCCTGCCCTCTAAAGACAACTCTCTTCCTCCACACAAAACTACAAGCACCTAATAACACACACACACCCTTCACTGAAAAATTCAAAATTATCATGGCGACTCCTACACCAGCCTCGGAGTCCCCATCTGGGGAGGGGACAACAAATGTCCCAAGCTCGGATGTCTCTTCTTATAACGACCCTAAGTGTCTTGACAGCCCCCTCAACTTTTTCTTCATTAACTTCTGCACACATTCGTGGTCTAAGATCTAATTTTCAATCTGTAGAACACCACCTCTCCTGTTTTAAACCTCATCTTCTTTTCCTCACTGAAACTCAGGTATTTGCGGCAACTGACAGTAACCCCCTTTTCTGTTCCCTCCTACTTTCTCTATCCTCATTTTCAGTCCAAAGCTGGACGTTGCGTTTATATGCGCAACAACTTAATCTGCTCTCGTGCCCATGTTCTTGAATCTTCCGAGTTTTCCACCATCTGGCTACGAATACAGAGTCACTCTCAAACTAAATTTATCTGTGCTGTGTACCTCTCACCTAACTCCTCTGACTACAAGAAATTCTTTGACTACTTAACTTCCAAAGTAGAGAACTTTCTGACTTTCTTTCATTTTCCAGGGATCTCCATTCTTGGAGACCTCAATGTTCACCACCAGCTTTGGCTTTCCTCTCACTTCACTGACCATCCTGGTGAATTAGCCTTCAATTTTGCTATCCTTCACGACCTACAGCAATTGGAGCAACACCCTACTCGTATTCCTGACCGTCTTGGAGATATGCCCAACATTCTTGACCTTTTCCTGACCTCTAATCCTTCTGCTTATGCTGTCACTCTCTCTTCTCCGTTGGGCTCCTTCAATCACAATCTCATATTTGTATCTTGTCCTATCGCTCCAGTTCCTCCTCAGGATCCTCCTAAGCGAAGTTACCTTTGGCGTTTTGCCTCTGCTAGTTGGGGAGACCTCAGGAGATATTTTGCTAATTTTTCCTTGGAATGATTACTGCTTCCGTGTCAGAGACCCGTCTTTGTCTGCCGAGCGCCTAACAGAGGTGATAGTGTCTGGCATGGAGGCATCCATTCCTCACTCTTTTTTTCGACCTTTTTTCCAAACCTTGGTTTAACACAGTTATACATGATAGAGAGGTGGCCCACAAAAGGTACTTGAGCCATCCATCATCAGAATCTCATGCACTTTATACTTCTGCCCGGAACCATGCCAAGTCTGTTTTCCAACTAGCCAAAAACTCTTTCATTAATAGAAAGTGTCAAAATCTTTCAAGATCTAACTCCCCTCATGACTTCTGGCATCTAGCCAAAAATATATCCATTGATTTCACTTCTTCTTTTCCTCCTTTTTTTTTTTTTTTTTTTAGCCAGATGGAACCTCTTTTATCACATCTATCTCTAAAGCTGAATTTTTCGCTCGAACCTTTGGTAAAAACCTTGGACAATTCAGGGGTTGTTACTACCTCTGCTCTGCCCTCTAACTACTTCATGCTACCTATTAAAATTCTTCGCAATGATGTTTTCCATGCCCTCACTGGCCTATACCGTCCGAAGGCTTATAAACCTGATGGGGTCCCTCTTATTCTTCTCCGAAACTGTTCCTCCGTGTTTGCACCTTGCCTAGTCAAACTCTTTTAACTCTGTCCGTCAACATCTCCCTTTCCTTCTTGCTGGAAGTTTGTCTGCATTCAGTCTGTTTCTAAAAAGTGTGCGTGTTCTAATTCCTCAAACTAACATCCTATTGCTTTAATTTCCTGCCTACCTAAAGTTTTTTAATCTATCCTTAACAGGAAAATTCTTAAACATCTATCACTTTACAATCTTCTGTTTGATCGCCAGTATGGGTTCTGTCAAGGCCGCTCTACTGGTGATCTTCTGGCTTTCCTTTCTGAGTCTTGATCATCCTCTTTTAAAGATTTTGTTGAAAATAAAGCTGTTGCCTTGGATATATCAAAAGCTTTTGATAGTGCCTGGCACAAAGCTTTGATTTTCAAATTATCCTCCTACAGCTTCTATCCTTCTCTCTGTAACTTCATCTCAAGTTTCCTTTCTGACCGTTCAGTTGCTGATGTGGTAGACGGTCACTGTTCTTCTCCTAAATCTATTAACAGTGGTGTGCCTCAGGGTTCTGTCCTGTCACCCACTCTCTTTTTAGTATTCATCAATGCCCTTCTAAACCAAACTTCTTGTCCTATCCACTCCTGCATTAATGATACCACCCTGCACTTTTCCACGTCTTTTCATAGATGTCCAACACTTCAGGTAGCAAACATTTCACGCAGGGAAGCCACAGAACGCCTGACTTCTGTTCTTCCCAAAATTTATGATTGGGACAAAGCAAACTTGGCATTGTTCAATGCCTCAAGAATTGAATTCCTCCTTCTATCAACTTGACACAACCTTCTAGACAACTATCTCTTCTTCTTCACTGACACTCAACTGTCCCACACTTCTACAGTGAACATCCTCGGTCTGTCCTTTATTTATAATATGAACTGAAAACTTCACAACTCATCTCTAGCTAAAACAGCTTCAATAAAATTAGGTGTTCTGAGACGTCTACGCCAGTTTTTCTCACTCCCCACTACGCCCCTAATTCTGTACAAGGGCCTTATCGGTCCATGGATGGAGTATGCTTCACATATCTGGGGGGGGTTCCACTCGTAAAGCTCTTCTAGAAGGTTGTGGAATCAAAAGCTTTTTGTCTCATCAACTCCTCTCCTCTAACTGACTGTCTTTTGACTGCTTTCTTCTACCACTATTTTCAGGCTAACTGATCTTCTGATCTTGCTAACTGCATGCCTCCACTCCTCTCCGCGGCCTCGCTGCACAAGACTTTCTTCTTTCTCTCACCCCTATTCTATTCACTTCTCTAATGCAAGAGTTAACCAGTATTTTCAATCATTCATCCGTTATCTCGTAAACTCTGGAACTCCCTGCCAGTTTCAGTATATCCATCTTTGTATGACTTGAATTCCTTCAAGAGAGAGGTTTCAAGACACTTATCCTTCAATTTTTTACTACCCTTTTGGACCCTTATTTGGGACTGGAATCCCAGTGCGCGATTTTTTTTTTTTTTATTGTTTGTGTGTCCCTCCTACATAAAAAAAAAAAAAATATCGGTTCAAGGTACCTTTGCCATATTTGTTAATGTTATTTGTAGGGAGTATTCCAATCTATCTTTCTAGATACTTGGCAGCGTGAATAAAGTTTCCTCGGCCTTTCCTATAATATGCTAGAAACCAGTAAGGTGTAGAGTGGGTGGCGATCTTTGGGAGCTCGTTCTTCACTATCATGAAAGACATAAGGACAATAACAATTTTTGCTGTCAGCTATATTGCTTGATCGAATGACATCAGCAACTAAGTTGTTCTCTCTAACTCGCAGAAAATTTATTGCCTTAAGAAAAGCTTTGGCAGCAACGTCTGATGTAAATGTCACGGAACACCGATTAGAGAAACAATCGCCGTCATTTTTTGAGACGGATAAGGAAAGCTGTTCCGAATTTCTTCAGGACTGAGTGAGTAGCACGGTATGACATGGAGGTATAGACATTAATGATCATGAGTGCCAAGACAGGACTCAACAGCTGAACCAAGGCGTCTTTCATCTTAGAAAGCAACAGCAGGGGGAGTACGAACTCGAGGGTGACGTCTCGAGGGCCTGGTCGACCGCTCCTCAAAGACCAGAGGTTTTCATCTTTATCTATACGGATATTATAATACTAAAATGGCTCCAGGGACCAAGGGAGACCGCCTACTACAAAGGGAGCGAACGCTAGCCGCCGCAAACGGGGTACATCGTACCCATGGGGGCCATTTATTTTATAAAGTGACCCCTTACGATGTTCATGACGGATCTAAGACCGTCTCCACAACGCATCCCAGCCCAGACACCAAACATCCAACACAGGACAACTTCTAAAGGTGGGCTCTCTAGTGAGCGGCACCGTTGACCCGTACTGGCAGAGAAACTATGGGAACCATTTAGTCTGATCCCTCACTGGCAATCTTTTTTTGCATGGGTAGCCCTCTCCTAAGAAGGATGGAGCAGGAGCCGAAGTTCCCTCTAGCCTCGCTCGCCAGCTCGTAAGAACTCACAAGCCCCTCCCACCCCCTTCCCCAACCTCCCACCCCACGATTAGGAGGTTCGCACTACAGGTGCAGTCCTGTTGAAAAGCCAATATGGAATATATCTCTTAATTATCGGCACAATAATCACAGGCGGGC
>NC_087188.1:4516034-4523534 GCF_035594125.1 Scylla paramamosain
CTCCCTCTTGATGGAATTTAAGTCATAAGAAGAATGAAATACAGAAACAGGCAGGGAATTCTAGAATTTATCTCAGAAAGGGATGAATGATTGTGAATACCGGTTAACTCATGCATTAAAGAGGAGGACAGAATAGGGGTGTGAGAAAGAAGAGACTTGTGCAGCGAGGAGGCGGGAGGAGAGGCATGCAGCATGGCTTTCGTAAAAATAAAAGTACGAATACTGCTATTGCAATAATTTACGAATCAATATCAAAAGCACTAAATAATAAAAATCAAAGTTACATCATCCTCAGAGATGTAAGTAAAGCTTTCGATAATGTCTGGCATGACCGCCTAAAATATAAAATTGTGCAAATGGAAATTCCTCCTGTAACATAGAAAATACATTGTTAGTTCTTAGACAAAGAGAAGTTAACACTACTATGAACAATGCAAAGAGTAAAGTCATAAATCTACAAAGTGGAGTTCCTCAAGGAAGTGTCTACACTAACCCTGATGTGGGTCCTGGATATCATGTATGCAGATAACGTAACACAAGTAATAAAGTTCAAAGTAATACCCAATGCTCAATATAAGGTCAAAGACCTTACAATAAACGAAAATATAATTAGGAGCTGTAAAGAGGGAAAAAATACTGGAACTTAAAGTAAAAATCACCGGCCTACTTGCTCATACACAAAATAAAATTAATAAAACATTAAAGGCAATTATAGCAAATTTGTGGCGATTTAGTAACTTAATAAAATTAAAAACAATGTTCATAAAAACCCTTGTAATTCCAGTATTAGAATACCAGTAATTCCATTAATAGCAGTAAGCAAGCCACAAAAATGATATATGCAAAGGATAATAAATAAAACACTAAGATTAATTTTTTGCAATAATCAAAAGTACTTTTTATTGCAAGAAATGCACCAGCTAACTGAAATAATACCAATATATATATATATATATATATATATATATATATATATATATATATATATATATATATATATATATATATATATATATATATATATATATATATATATATATATATATATATATATATATATATATATATATATATATATATATATATATATATATATATATATATATATATATATATATATCCTTCACCAAAAGGTTTAGCAAATCAACACAGAACACAGAACACAGAACACAGAACAGGAACATGATGATCACAACCAATAGGATTACTCAACAAATAGTCAAGACAACATTCAGGATAGCTATGAAAGATTAAGGGGAAGATAAAAGAAGAGCAAGCGAAAAGATGAAAAACTTAAATATATTACATGAAAACAGCAGCGTGGATGGCCCATGCACTGTTATCTTCTACTTTCTTTCACTTTTATTTTTCAAGTAACTTTCTCTCTACTCTATTCTACATGTCTTCACCCCCACTTTCCTATGAACGCAACCCAACGCAACGCAACATAGCATCATTAGTCTGAAGATGTTCTAAGAGGAGGGACACGTCGCTAATACTACAAATTTTGGAAAGCTCCTCGGAAACATCACTAATACTACAAATTTTGGAAAGCTCCTCGGAAACATCACTAATACTACAAATTTTGGAAAGCTCCTCGGAGCCCTGCCACTCAGAGAAAAAAAAAAAAATCAGACAAATAGAAAAATACAACCAAAAACTGAACGATGCAGAGGTCACTCTTGCCTTTAATCAAGTCTCCCTAAAAGAGAATATTCTTCCTGGCTACACCAATATATATATATATATATATATATATATATATATATATATATATATATATATATATATATATATATATATATATATATATATATATATATATATATATATATATATATATATATATATATATATATATATATATATATATATATATATATATATATATATATATATATATATATATATATATATATATATATATATATATATATATATATATATATATATATATATATATACTGAACTGAAACGATGCAGAGGTCACTCTTGCCTTTAATCAAGTCTCCCTAAAAGAGAATATTCTTCCTGGCTATACCATTATATATATATATATATATATATATATATATATATATATATATATATATATATATATATATATATATATATATATATATATATATATATATATATATATATATATATATATATATATATATATATATATATATATATATATATATATATATATATATATATATATATATATATATATATATATATATATATATATATATATATATATATATATATATATATATATATATATATATATATATATATATATATATATATATATATATATATATATATATATATATATATATATATATACATATATATATATCCTACTGTTTCTTTCCCTTCTCTGTAACTTCATCTTAAGATTTCTCTTTGTTTTATCGCTACAGTGGTAGATATTAACTTTTTTTTTTTCAAAATAGGTCAACTGTCACCAATTTTCTTTCTACAGTTCGTGAATTATCTAAATTAAACCCATTATTTTATTCACATATACAATGATGCGTTGTTCTTCGTTACGTGTCCAAGACAATGATCCCACTAGCCCACATATCTGGCGTTGTTCGTTGCGTGCCCAAGACACTGACCCCACTCACCCAGGTCCCAAGACCCAGCGTTGTTCAATAAATGTCTTCGTCATTTGCCTCCAAGTTCTTCTCTCCCAGTGCAAGGATAAACTTCTGCCGAATACTGTATTACTGATGAAATAAATTAAATGACAGTTTAAAAAGTATTATATAAATTGTTTAAAACCCCATTCTTCTCCACAAACATAAGAACCTCATAACTCGGGAAGAGAGCCTTCTCTCCAAGTATCAGTCACATTTGGAAAGTTCCATCCTCATCGCGACAACGGAAAAGATATCGCTTCTGCAGCTCCACCAGACTGGGACACCCCACTAGAAAGTGTCACACTGTAAGGGAAATTAAGCAGTCATCACAAAATGTTTACGTTTCCTGGGACATGAGGTAACCATGAGAGAGGCATGTGTAACCAATCCGGAGACAGGCCAGTACAGTCTCAGAGCAGCGCTCCTGCACATGGACACATGTCCATGGACGGAAAGTTACAATCATCTTAGTGGTGGCAACCATATCTTCCCTGCTCTGCCAACAAACAAGAATTGCCACCTTTATACTGGAGTAGAAAATCATGAAATTGAATGAGGGTAGAATGAGCATCCCGAATTGCTGCCTCTTTAGCCAGCCTATCCGCCTTTTCATTCCCATGAACTCCTACATATGCGAGTACCCAACAAGATGTTATGTGATATCCTATGCACTGAAGCATATGAATCCACTCTAAAATAGATTAAATTAGGAAGGGAGAGAGGAAGTAAAATGCTACAGGGCTGACAACGCACTACGGGAGTCACTAAAAACAGCAAAGCTTGAAACCAGCATGGTAAACTAGAAATTATTTCTAGGGCAAAAATAGACGCCATCGGGGAGAATGTGATTGTGGTGCAGAATCACTTGACAAATAGAACTGGAAAGTGAATCAGTTGACAAATAAAACTGGAAAGTGATCACTTCCATATAAATTTGGCAAATCACTCCAATTAAAATCAAGAAAGGAATAAGATGTGCAGAAAGAAAGGTCTATTATTGTAAGAGTACCGTTTTGACTATGGAAGTGGGTAATGTCTCCAAAGTTTAAAATACCTAATTCTGACTCCTCGATAAAAGAAACAAGTAAAAGACCACGAGGGTTGACAGAGTCATCAACCCAAAAAAGAATGGTGACCATTGAAGTCACCCAATAGAAAAGGAGGAGACTCCTATGACTCAGCAGTTAAGTCTTTTCCAAGACGCATAGAATTTATTGCCTCAAGAGCAACTTTGGCAGCAACGTCAAATGTAAAAGTCACATAGTACCATCGTATTTCAGACGAATAAGGAGAACCGTTTCAAAAGACTTGAAGACCTCATGAATACCACAGTATGACATAGTGGCTTAGGCATTAATGATCACGAGATTGTCAAGACTGAACAACATAGCCAAGGAGTTTTCCACCATGGGAAGCATCAGCAGGGGGATTACGTCCTCCTGCCTGCAAATCACCATCACGACCAGAGAGCGACGTCTCGAAGGCCTGATCGACCACCCATGGAGAGCGAGAGGAAATTTTATGTTTACCCATAGGATATTATAAAATAAGAATCACTCAAGGGGCCAAGTAAGATCACTTTGAGGGACTACGAAGGAGCGAGCACTGTCCGCCGTGAACGGGGTACCTCATTGGCATGGAGGCCACTCGTTTTAAAAAGAGGCCCCTCATGATCGAAAATTTGTCCACGATGGAGCTAAGACTTCCCCTCCCCCACTTCAACGCATTACAGCCCAGACACCCAACTATCCAACACAGGACGACTTCAAAGAGTGGTGAGTTGCACCGTTGACCAATACTGGCAGCCTGACTCAGGGAATCATTTAGTATGGTCCCTCACCGGCGATCTTGCTAGCATTGGTAGCCCTCTCCCCCTGAGTAGGAAGGAGCCAAAGTCACCTCTAATCTCGCTAGCGAGGACACAGGGACACGCAAACCCCCCCACAACGACAAAGCGGTTTCCACTCAGAGGGGTGGGGGTGGCGTTAAAGACATTTCGTTTCATCCACTCCTGTAACTATCTTCAACCTCTCTCTTCCCCACATGACTGCATCTCTTGGTTATCTTTTATCACTACTTCTGTGCTAACTGCTCTACTAACTACATGCCTCCCCTATTCAGATGGACTCGCTCCCCAAGGCCCTCACCCCACTATTCTGTTTAATTCTCTAATGCAAGTGTTAACCAGTATTCTTAGTCTTTCATCCTCTACGGTAAATTCTGACACATTCTAGAACATTCTGCCTGATTATGTATTTCCTACTTCATGTGACTTAAGCATCAAGAAGGTTTCTGGACATTATTTGTAAATTTGGATATTCTTCTACATTTATCTTTTTTGGAGACTGGCGTCTTGAGTGGGCGTTTTTCTCGCTGTATTTTTTTCTTAGCCATATAAAAAAAAGATTCCAATAAATAAAAATTATATATATATATATATATATATATATATATATATATATATATATATATATATATATATATATATATATATATATATATATATATATATATATAATCTTTATGTAGGAGGGACAGTGGCCAAGGGCAACAAAAACCCAATAAAAAAAAAAGTCAACTGATATGCCAGTCCCAGAAAAGGGTCCAAAGCGGCAGCCAAAAATTGAAGGATAAGTGTCTTCAAAGGTGGAAATACAGAAGCAGGCAAGGAGTTTCAGAGATAATCAGAGAAAGGGATAAATGATTGAGAATACTTGTTAGCTCATGCATTAGAGAAGTGGACAAAATAAGGGTGAGAGAAAGAAAAAGGTCTTGTACATCGAGGTCGCGAGAGGAGCGCAGGCATGAATTTAGCAAGATCAAAGGAGCAGTTAGCATGAAAATAGCGGTTGAAAATAGCTAGAGATGCAACACTGCGGTGATGAGAAAGAGTCTGAAGACAGTCAGTTAGAGGAGAAGGGTTGATAAGACGAAAAACTTTTGATTCCAACCAGTCTAGTACAAAGTGGATCTCCACCCCCCCAGACATGTGAAGGATACTCCATACATGGACGGATAAGAACCTTGTACAAAGTTAGCATCTAGGGGGTAAGAAAAACTGGCGGAAACGTCTCAGAACACCTAACTTCATAAAAGCTGTTTTAGTTAGAGATAAGATGTGAAGTTACCAGTTCAGATTATATGTAAAGGATAGACCGATGATGTTCAGTGTAGAAGAGGAGGACAGGTGAGTGTCATTAAAGAAGAGGGGATAGTTGTCTGGAAGGTTGTGTCGAGTTTATAGGTTGAGGAATTTTTAAGGAAGGAGTTTTTGAGGCATTGAACAATACCAAGTTTGCTCTTCCCCAATAAGAAATTTTATAAAGATAAGAAGTCAGGCGCTCTATGGCTTCCCTGCGTGAACTGTTTACTTTCTGAAGTGTTGGACGTGTATGAAAAGGTGTGAAAAAGTGCAGGGTGGTATCATCAGCGTAGGAGTGGATTGAACAAGAAGTTTGGTTTAGAAGGTCATTGATGAATAATAAGAAGAAAGTGAGTGACATGACAAAACCTTGGGGGAACACCACTGTTAATGAATTTAGGAGAAGAACGAAGACCGTCTACCACAACAGTAATAGAACGGTCAGAAAGGAAACTTGAGATAAAGTTACAGAGAGAAGAATAGAAACAGTGAGAGGGTAGTTTGGAAATCAAAGCTTTGTGCCAGACTCTATCAAAAGCTATTGATATGTCCAAGGCAACAGGGAAAGTTTCACCAAAATCTCTAAAAGAGGATGGCAAAGATTCAGTAAGGAAAGCCAGAAGATCACCAGTAGAGCGGCCTTGACCGAACCCATACTGGCCATCAGATAGAAGGTTGTAGAGTGATAGATGTTTAAGAATCTTCCTGTTGAGGATAGATTCAAAAACTTTAGATAGGCAGGAAATTAAAGCAATAGGACGGTAGTTTGAGGGATTAGAACGGTCACCCTTTTTAGGAACAGGCTGAATATAGGCAAACATTGAGCAAGAAGGAAAGGTAGATGTTGACAAAGTTGAAAGAGTTTGACTAGGCAAGGTGGAAGCACGGAGGCACAGTTCGAGAACAATAGCAGGGACCCCATCGGGTCCATAAAACTTACGAGGGTTTAGGCCAGCGAGGGCATAGAAAATATCATTGCGAAGAATTTTAATAGGTAGTATGAAGTAGTCTGAAGGTGGAGGAGAGGGAGGAACAAGCCAAGAATCATACAAGGTAGAGTTTTTAGCAAAGGTTTGAGCGAAGAGTTCAGATTTAGAAATAGATGTGATAGGAGTGGTACCATCTGGTTGAACTAAAGGATGGAAAGAATAAGAAGCAAAGTTATTGGAGATATTTTTAGCTAGATGCCAGAAGTCACGAGGGGAGTTAGATCTTGAAAGATTTTAGAGTTTAGATCTTGAAATTTTTGGCTATTTGGAGAACAGATGCATGGTTCCGGGGAAATATATAAAGTGCATGAGATTCTGGTGACGGAAGGCTTAACTATCTTCTTTGGGCCACTTCTCTATCATGTATATCACAAGAACAGCATGTGCCAAATCCAATGTTTGGAAGGTTTAGGTCGAGAAAAAGAGTGAAGAATGTACGCCTCCATGGCAGACACTATCACCTCTGTTATGCGCTCGGCACGGAAAGACAAGTCTCTGACATGGAAGCAGTAGTCATTCCAAGGAAAATCAATCAACTAGCAGAGGCATAACGCCAGAGGCACCTCCCTTAGGAGGGACAAAAAAGGACAAGATACATATATGAGATTGTGATCAGAGGAGCCCAACAGAGAAGAGAGGGTGACAGCATAAGCTGAAGGATTAGAAGTTAGGAAAAGGTAAAAAATGTTGGCCGTATCTCCAAGACGGTCAGGAATACGAGCGGATGGTC
>NC_087188.1:4526034-4563534 GCF_035594125.1 Scylla paramamosain
CTCCTCTTCTCGGCTGCCATTACCTGGGTCAGCCTCCCTACCCTGCTCCCTGTGCTGCTTTTCTCACAGCGGCCCTTATCTCGGGTCGCGTCTCCAAGTCACATCTATGTAACTCGGTGCAAGGCTTAACTGCAGGTTAAACGGTCCTTCTTGTACCCTTTGCACAGACGGTTGCAAAACCAGGCTTAGCTCCTATTCTCAGCTGCCAGTACCTGGGTCATCCTCCATACCCTGTCCCCTGCACATCGTAATGCACTCACATTCACCACCACAGGGTCCTTCTGGCCTAATGTGGTGAATTACACAACTGAGGTCGACAACCTGTTTCATCCTCCAACAGACAAGGAAATATTACAACAGCATAGTCACTCTAAACAACTGGGAAAGAATCAAAAGCCACGTTCTGGAAAGCACAGCTACGATAAGCGACAAACATATATAAGGATTATAATATTCTATGGAATACCACCCTCTGCAATGCAACACCATCTGTGTCTTCTCAGAGGACGAACGACGGCCAACCGGAACCGACCGGGCTCGGAGAAGAAACACCGCACCGCAGACTCAGATGTCCTCTAAGCCCGGAGCCCCGTAAAAAACACTCAAGCCTAGTTGCACTTAGCAATACAACAACGTATTCACCAACAAGCTGTCCTCCTAAAGAGAACAGAAAGTATCTACTGACCGCTCACAGGCACGCCAAATACTCAACTAGTGCAGCCGAGGAGTCGTTGTGGGAGGTATCTCTTTATTTATGAGGAACTACCGTCACAGGCAGACTTTTGGGGAGACAGAAAATTTCAAAGCCTTGCCTTGTCTCAACTCGCATGTTCTCACCTACCAGTAGCCTAAAAATGATTGAGGCACACACTTTTACCTGCGCGCTTTTTGGACTAGGGGAAAGTCACATGAAAAAAAAATAAGAAGAGGTGGTGGGGAAAGGAACAGGGATGGGGGAGTGATGTGTCAAACCCTCCAGCCAAAAACTACGAGCAGCAAGATTTTAATAATTTTGCATGCTATATATCCCTGAAGGGGCTAGTGGCAATTTAACTGTGCCGTGTTCTTTATTATTTTACAATCTTTCAAACAATAGCACTCCCAACATGGTTCTAAAAAAGGAAGTGGGGAGGGAAAGAAAAAACTACTAATGCAACTAACACTGCAGGCGAGATATATATATATATATATATATATATATATATATATATATATATATATATATATATATATATATATATATATATATATATATATATATATATATATATATATATATATTTTTTTTTTATGTAGGAAGGGCACTGGCCAAAGGCAAGAAAAATCTAATAAAAAAATGCCCACTGAAATGCCAGTCCCATAAAAGGGTCAAAGCAGTGGTCAAAAATTGATGAATAAGTGTCTTGAAACCTCCCTCTTGAAGGAATTCGAGTCATAGGAAGGTGGAAATACTGAAGCAGGCAGGGAGTTCCAGAGTTTACCAGAGAAAGGGATGAATGATTGAGAATACTGGTTAACTCTTGCGTTAGAGAGGTGGAAAGAATAGGGGTGAGAGAAAGCAGAAAGTCTTGTGCAGCGAGGCCGCGGAAGGAGGGGAGGCATGCAGTTACCAAGATCAGAAGAGCAGTTAGCATGAAAATAGCGGTAGAAGACAGCTAGATATGCAATATTGCGGCGGTGAGAGAGAGGCTGAAGACAGTCAGTTAGAGGAGAGGAGTTGATGAGACGAAAAGCTTTTGTTTCCACCCTGTCTAGAAGAGCAGTATGAGTGGAACCCCCCCAGACATGTGAAGCATACCCCATACATAGACGGATAAGGCCCTTGTACAGAGTTAGCAGCTGGGCGGGTAAGAAAAACTGGTGGAGACGTCTAAGAACACCTAACTTCATAGATGCTGTTTTAGCTAGACATGAGATGTGAAGTTTCCAGTTCAGATTATAAGTAAAGGACAGACCGATGATGTTCAGTGTAGAGGAGGGGGACAGTTGAGTGTCATTGAAAAAGAAGGGATAGTTGTCTGGAAAGTTGTGTCGAGTTGATAGATGGAGGAATTGAGTTTTTGAGGCATTGAACAATACCAAGTTTGCTCTGCCCCAATCAAAAATTTTAGAAAGATCGAAAATCAGGCGTTCTGTGGCTTCCCTGCATGATATGTTTATCTCCTGAAGGGTTGGACGTCTATGAAAAGACATGGAAAAGTGCAGGGTGGTATCATCAGCGTAGGAGTGGATAGGACAAGAAGTTTGGTTTAGAAGATCATTAATGAATAATAAGAAGAGAGTGGGTGACAGGACAGAACCCTGAGGAACACCACTGTTAATAGATTTAGGAGAAGAACAGTGACCGTCTACCACAGCAGCAATAGAACGGTCAGAAAGGAAACTTGAGATGAAGTTACAGAGAGAAGGATAGAAACCGTAGGAGGGTAGTTTGGAAATCAAAGCTTTGTGCCAGACTCTATCAAAAGCTTTCGATATGTCCAAGGCAACAGCAAAAGTTTCACTAAAATCTCTAAAAGAGGATGACCAAGACTCAGTAAGGAAAGCCAGAAGATCACCAGTAGAGCGGCCTTGACGGAACCCATACTGGCGATCAGATAGAAGGTTGTGAAGTGATAGATGTTTAAGAATCTTCCTGTTGAGGAAAGATTCAAAAACTTTAGATAGGCAGGAAATTAAAGCAATAGGATGGTAGTTTGAGGGATTAGAACGGTCACCCTTTTTAGGAACAGGTTGAATGTAGGCAAACTTCCAGCAAGAAAGAAAGGTAGATGTTGACAGACAGAGCTGAAAGAGTTTTAATAGGCAAGGTGCAAGCACGGAGGCACAGTTTCGGAGAACAATAGGAGGAACCTCATCAGGTCCATAAGCCTTCCGAGGGTTTAGGCCAGCGAGGGCATGGAAAACATCATTGCGAAGAATTTTAATAGGAGGCATGAAGTAGTCAGAGGGCGGAGGAGAGGTAGAGTTTTTAGCAAAGGTTTGAGCAAATAGTTCAGCTTTAGAAATAGATGTGATAGCAGTGGTGCCAACTGGTTGAAATAGAGGAGTGAAAGAAGAAAAAGCAAAGTTATTGGAGATGTTTTTGGCTAGATGCCAGAAATCACGAGGGTAGTTAGATCTTGAAAGGTTTTGACATTAACTGTTAATGAAGGAGTTTTTGGCTAGTTGGAGAACAGACTTGGTATGGTTCCGGGCAGAAATATAAAGTGCATGAGATTCTGGTGATGGAAGGCTTAAGTACCTTTTGTGGGCCACCTCTCTATCATGTATAGCACAAGAACAAGCTGTGTTAAACCAAGGTTTAGAAGGTTTAGGACGAGAAAAAGAGTGAGGAATGTATTGCTCCATGCCAGACACTATCACCTCTGTTATGCGCTCAGCACACAAAGACGGGTCTCTGACACGGAAGCAGTAGTCATTCCAAGGAAAATCAGCAAAATACCTCCTCAGGACCCCCCAAACTAGCAGAGGCAAAACGCCAGAGGCACCTTCGCTTAGGGGGATCCTGAGGAGGGATTGGAGTGATAGTACAAGATAAAGATATGAGATTGTGATCGGAGGAGCCCAACGGAGAAGAAAGGGTGACAGCATAAGCAGAACGATTAGAGGTCAGGAAAAGGTCAAGAATGTTGGGCGTATCTCCAAGACGGTCAGGAATACGAGTAGGGTGATGCACCAATTGCTCTAGGTCATGGAGGATAGGAAAGTTGTAGGCTAGTTCACCAGGATGGTTAGTGAAGAGAGAGGAAAGCCAAAGCTGGTGGTGAGCATTGAAGTCTCCAAGAATGGAGATCTCTGCAAAAGGGAAGAGGGTCAGAATGTGCTCCACTTTGGAAGTTAAGTAGTCAAAGAATTTCTTATAGTCAGAGGAGTTAGGTGAGAGGTATACAGCACAGATAAATTTAGTATGAGAGTGACTCTGTAGTCGTAGCCAGATGGTGGAAAACTCGGAAGATTGAAGAGCGTAGGCACGAGAGCAGGTTAAGTCATTGCGCACATACACGCAGCATCCAGCTTTGGATCGAAAATGAGGATAGAAAAAGTAGGAGGGAACAGAAAAGGGGCTACTGTCAGTTGCCTGAGACACCTGAGTTTCAGTGAGGAAATGAAGATGAGGTTTAGAAGAGGAGAGGTGGGGTTCTATAGATTGAAAATTAGATCTTAGACCGCGAATGTTGCAGAAGTTAATGAAGAAAAAGTTGAGGGGGGTGTCAAGACACTTAGGGTCGTCGACAGAAAGGCAGTCCGACCTGGGGACATTTATGGTCCCCTCCCAGATGGGGACTCCGAGGCTGGTGTAGGAGTCACCATGATCATTTTAAAATTTTTGAGTGAAGGGTGTGTGTGTTATTAGGTGCTTGTAGTTTTGCATGGAGAAAAAGAATTTTCTTTAGAGGGCAGGCTGTGACTGCCCCCCTATGTTGTGAGACACAAAGGGAAACGTTCAGTGAGGTCACAGCTGGGTTTAATGATAATTTCACAGTGCTTTAGACCTCACTGGGAGTAATTATCGTTTTGGCAGGTGTCTATATATATATATATATATATATATATATATATATATATATATATATATATATATATATATATATATATATATATATATATATATATATATATATATATATATATATATGTGAGTGTGTGTGTGTGTGTTTAAATAGGAGGGACACTGACCAAGAGCAACAAATATCCGATAAAAAAAAAAAAATGCCCACTGAAATTCCAGTCCCATAAAAAGGGTCCAAAGTGGTATCCAAAATTGAAGGATAAGTGTCTTGAAACCTCCCTCTTGAAGGAATTCAAGTCATAGGAAGGTGGAAATACAGAAGCAGGCAGGGAGTTCCAGAGTTTACCAGAGAAAGGGATGAATGACTGACAATACTTGTTAACTCTTGCGTTAGAGAGGTGGACAGAATAGGGGTGAGAGAAAGAAGAAAGTCTTGTGCAGCGAGGCCGTGCAAGGATGGGAGGCATGCAGTTAACAAGATGAAAAGAGCAGTTAGCATGAAAATAGCGGTAGAAAACAGCTAGAGATGCAACATTGCGGCAATGAGAGAGAAGCTGAAGATAGTCAGTTAGGAGGGGAGTTGATGAGGCGAAAAGCTTTTGATTCCACCCTGTCTAGAAGAGCAGTATGAGTGGAACCCCCCAGACATGTGAAGCATTTCCCATACATGGACGGATAAGGCCCTTATACAGAGTTAGCAGCTGGGGGCGGTGAGAAAAACTGGCGGAGCCGTCTCAGAACGCCTAACTCCATAGAAGCTGTTTTAGCTAGAGATGAGATATGAAGTTTCCATTTCAGATTATAAGTAAAGGACAGACCGAGGATGTTCAGTGTAGAAGAGGGGGACAGGTGAGTGTCATTGAAGAAGAGGGGATAGTTGTCTGGAAGGTTTTGTTGAGTTGATAAATGGAGGAATTGAGTTTTTGAGGCATTGAACAATACCAAGTTTGCTCTGCCCCAATCAGAAATTTTAGAAAGATCAGAAGTCAAGCGTTCTGTGGCTTTCCTGCGTGAAATGTTTACTTCCTGAAGGGTTCGATGTCTATGAAAAGACGTGGAAAAGTGCAGGGTGGTATCATCATCAAAAGGAAAAACAATAATCAATCCTAGCTTAACAGGAGGCAGGAAAAGACAATCAGATGAGTAAATGATGAGGACCTACTGTCCCAGACTTCATAAGATCATCATAAGAGAAGTCGGGGCACTGGTTAGATTAGTCACTAAGGCATCAGTTATATGAGCATCACAGACACAAGAAAGAGTTATTTCAAGAGAAAACCTACGAACGCAGACAAAATCTAGGAAAGATAAGCCACATGAGCCAACAGGTGCATTTGCCACTCAAATAAGAAGGCGAACAGCACTCATGGCCCATGCGCTGATCCCCATACTCAACGGCAGAACAAACATCCACAGCAGAAATTGAACGTTTCGACTCTTGAAAACATCAGGTAACATTGGGAAGTCTTAACAGGAGATTTAAAGACTAAGAGTGGAACTGGAATGTCCACTGCAGAGATAATATCCTTATAGGAAATAGCTTGATGTTAGAGAAAAACATCTATACCATAAGTCATAAGCGAATCATGTCCTAAGAGACCATCGCTGTTAAGTACACTAAAAACTGCACTTGAGAAAAAGCAAAGGGAGAAGAGAGGACGCCGCCTGTACTCGTCAAATAACTGATGACACGCAAATAAAGTGCTGTCTACTACAGAACAGTACAATACTCTTCCATCACACGAGTAGCTGTTACAAATGCTCCCATTCAGATATCAGTCTTTCTACAGATTCCGTAGGGCCTTATATAATAGGCAATAAAAATTGAAATTATAGGCATTATACAGCAAAAATCCCACCCTTAGATGTATTATATATCAACTCTCTCTCTCTCTATCTCTCTCTCTCTCTCTCTCTCTCTCTCTCTCTCTCTCTCTCTCTCTCTCTCTCTCTCTCTCTCTTTCTAGTTTCTCACCGGCTACTGACCAATCGCCGCGCCACGCCACACACAAAGGCAGACGCCAACTCAGTCAAATGCCAATGGAGGTGAGGGAAATGGGGAGAAACAGGGAGCTGGGAAGGTATGGTTTACCACACCTCACAGCCCCGCTCACTACATGGCAATAACATTTTAATAAGTTTGCTTGCTGAATGTCACTGAAGGATCTGGTAACAAGTTAACTGTTCCATGACGTGCGTTAATTTAATTCTTACAAAGGGTAGTAGTTTAAATATGGTACATGAAAGACAAATTATTTATATATATATATATATATATATATATATATATATATATATATATATATATATATATATATATATATATATATATATATATATATATATATATATATATATATATATATATTAGTCTGCCACACTTTGCGCCCATGAACAAACCAGACATCATTCACTTGCTTCCTTTCTCTTCCGTTCTTTATCTCTCTCCACTCTTCCATATCTACGTCTCTTCTATAATAATATGCGCAGCTCATTACAACTTCCATACTATCGAAAGCAGAAAAAGAGACTGCTCGAAGAAGTTGACAGTCCAGATACTTATCTTTCTCCGTTTTGAAATTGGCATCTCCAAAAACTTCACTGAGAGGTTGTCACAACTTGATCTCGCTTCCATTCCAGAATTTTGAAACATTCTTTTGTTGTTTGGTTACTCAGGTCATGATTGGTACAAAATTTAGATGGACGCTCGAGTCATGCAAGGTCTCAGAGCTGGACACGGAGAGTGCGTATACCGTGTCTGACCAGGAGAGTGAAAGTAAACACAACAAGCAGATGATAAAGGTTTAGAGAGTGTAACCTGAAAACTGTTTAGAAGGTATATTCCTGGAAGTTCCTTCGCGCCCGGGTGGAGGCGATGAACGACCAGACTTGAGCTCTTTATTATGACGAAAGCAATGTATGTAAGTGTGATCATCTTAAGGCAATAACTACATGAAAGAGATGGACATTGGGATGAAGGCAACACCTGCTGCTTGATGAGAGACGTCTGAGGTGGAGGTGAAGATGCTGGAGACTGGTCACTAACAAAAGCAGTGGCATGCTATGGGAGTGAGGTAATTCCTGCTTTTTTTTAATGATGTTAGTATCAAAATCCGAAAGATAGTCAGTAGGTTTCATGTCAAGGAAAAAAGCAACACGTCTTTCTTAATGAAAAGTAAAATAACTTGTGAAGTAAGAAGATTTGAAATTTATCCATACTCATCTGGCTATTTTGCACCCAATTTCCAGACTTCAAAAACTCCACAGCATCATGGACGTACTCAGCAGCATGAACCTGACCGAGCATGCGACCTGCAATACCAGGCTGTGTTGTAAGACAGTCAACATAACGGAAGGTCCACTGAATATAATCATCAATATGTGATGCTCCAAAGGTGCGCAAAAAATCACTGCGAAATTCAATATAATACCGTCTAAAAAAAAGAAAAAAAAAAGGTTCAAGCTTTTTTTGTCATGTTTTCCGTGTAAATCTAGCATATTAAATGCGATGGTAACATTGATTTTCCTGTAGCATCAATATTTTCCTATTTTGGCCAATCTATTTTTTATTTTTTTTATCGGTTATCTACATTTGTCCATTATTTTTTTTTTTTCTGTTTCACATAATATTGAAAATGTCTACAAGACACTGCAATCTATCAGCTGACTGTTTTTATCATGTCTGTGGGCATTATTTTTGGCCCAAACCAAGAAAAATACAAGTTGTACAAAATCAAGTGGTACAAAATATTGCACCGCATATGAACAATATTTTGGTGTGTAAATTGGAGACCAAGACAAGTTGTGGGCTCTTCATGTGACATGTGATTTCTACAGGTCTACTCTGCAGGGTTGGCTGTGTGGATAAAAAGGAAATCCATGCCATTTACAAATCCTACAATTTGGCAGGAGCCAGCAAATTATGTCAATGATTGTTATTTCTGCATGGTTGATGTATCTTTGTACAAAAGGCCCAAGAAGAAATTTAACTATCTAAGCATTCCATCTTCAATCTCTCCAATTCCACACAGAGTTTGTCCAACTTTGCAGTTTACAGCCGATGTCGATATGATGACTGGGACACAGAAAATGTAGGATGCTCACAAGAGCCTCATTTTCCAGACAAACAAGAGCTTGATGACCTAGTGAGGAACTTACCCTTACTAAAGCAGGTGCTGAGTTGCTTCCATCAGGACTGAAAGAATGGAATGTGTTGGCCACAGGTGTGAAAAAATTTGAAGTACCAAGTGCGACATAAAGGGTTTGCACGTTTGTATACTGAGACTTTATGCGTTAGCACTAACACAAGAAGTTTGTTTGAAGAAATAGCCCAAAAACATCAATCTGATCACTGGCGTTTGTTCACTGATTCCTCTGCAAGAATTCCCAAGCTCGTTTTGCTGCACAACGGCAATGAATATCCTCATTGGCCACTCTGTTCAGCTTAAATGTAATGAGTACAGGTGGGACGTCAGTAGTAGGGAAAATACCACCAGTGTCCCCCATCCTTAAATGGCATGCCACTGGGGTCCCGATTTCATGGGGACTCCAGTGGCATGCCATTTAACCCGCGCGCTGCCAGCCACTTTTATCCTAAACCAACCTGTGCTGCCAGCCAATTTTGCATATTTTTGTTTATGCTTTCAAAAAATCCCAAACCATGTAAAAATAATGAAAACATGAGAAAAAGTTGTCTTAGAAAGTAAAAAAACAAAAAAAATCACCTAAGAAGTTGTCTGATGTTGGTGCGCATATGGAATCTCTTCCTCACTATCAGTGTCATGTACAGAATCATCATCAGACATGTCTGATAATATTTCATCACTACTAGAAGAAAGTAAAGCAGAGATAATCTCATCATCACATAACCCACGGCGGCGCGCCATGACTGCTTCCTCCAGTGGTTGTACAAGCTCTCAGAAGTCTGACGCGATTGCCGCGCCGCGAGCCGTCTGGGGGCCACTCAAGGAGCATACCAACAAATTAACACATTCAGTGCGTAGGGTGGAGCCTGGTGTATACTTAGTGTGTTTTTTTATAAAGTTATTTAGACAAATAAACATACTAGAATTTTTTTTAGATTGCCGCCGTGAATATACGGCGGTGGCACCGAGCGCGGGTAAGCTAGATGCCGTAAATTTACGGCGGTGGCACTGCGCAGGTTAACCCGTAAAGTGTTTAGTACGTATATATGCGTTCGGGAGGGAAAGTGTTTAGTGCGTATATATACGATCATCGTTTTCTTTTACTTCACGGCACCTAAACCTGTAGAAATGGTTCTAGATGTCTTTTCTATGCCTAAATATGATTTTGAAAGCTCACTCTCATTTTTATTGCATTGCTGTGGTCTATTACATAGAATGTATCCATGACCACGAATGATTTATTGAAAAAATAGGTATATTTATAAAAATATGTTAGTGGTGTCATAATTGCTTATCAATATACTCAAAATACTGTTCAGTAGATCAGCTATTTTTATATTATTCCAACTTGAATAGCAATTTCAATATATTTTGTGTTCATGCGTACAGTCATCGTCGGTTGTGTTGGCAGCCCTGGGGCGTGAGGCGCCGGGTTGGCGGGCTGGCCCGGCAATGAGTCATGATAGCCAGACACGCTGCTACACCCTCGCTGTTAGCACGTGTTGTCCTGTGGACCATGCCGCGGGGCTTGACATCGGCGCAATTAGAGAATATTCTCTATGACGATAATGTCACAGAGTTGGGGGACAGTGATCTCTCTGAGGAGGACGATGAAGATGACTCTGATTACATACAATCAGACAGGGGGAGTGATGATGAAAATGAAAGTGAATCTGCTCCTGCTCATTCCAGCAAGAAGCGGAAAAGGGATGGTGGGGAGTCCGGGCTTGTAGTAGGTGCTTCCTCACTATCAGCTTCTCAGCCACTGCATGACCTCGCTAGTCAAGCGCACACACCATCTACATCCCAAGCTCAACACCAAACAATAAATGCTGATGCTGATGTACAATGGGAATGGAGAGATGGGCATGACTTTTTGCCCACTGATTTTCAGTTTGATCTTCATGGTCGTGGTATACCACATGGACTCGTTCATGATGGCAGCACAGAGAGTGAATATTTTAGGTTGTTTTTCACGGAAGACATAATGGCTCATATAGTCAAAGAAAGCAACAAGTTTCATGGCTTTATGATAGCAGGTAAAATACTCCATCCACACTCTCGTTTCTTGCAATGGCAGGACACAGATGTAAAAGAAATGTACTCATTTTTGGCTTTAGTTATGCTGATGGGGCTCACTCCAAGGGAAAATTATAAGGAATACTGGTCGACAGATCCACTTCTTCGCCAGCCTATTTTCAGTAAAATCATGTCAGTAAACAGGTTCATTGCTTTGCTACAAGCCTTACACTTCCAAGATAACACTCAGCCAACTGATGATGACAAAATGAGAAAAATAAGGCCCATCTTTGACTACATTTGCCATAGTTTCAAGTCATCATTCAAACCATTTCAAAATTTAGTTATTGATGAAAGTTTGGTTCAGTGGCGTGGTAATTTACACTTTCGCCAGTACATCCCATCCAAGCGCCACCGATTTGGCCTAAAACTATTTGTTCTTTGTGACTGTGAAACTGGCTTCATTTTGGAAATGATTTTGTACACTGGGGCAAGAACAAACATCAAAGAGAATAAGAAGTTGGGCATATCAGGAAGCGTTGTCAGTACCATGCTTGAGTCTTACCTTGGTCAAGGACATATACTTTTTGTTGACAACTGGTACACCAATCCTACACTGCTCCACTATCTGCATGAGAGAATGACTGGGGCCTGTGGTACGGTAAAGCCAAATCGCAAGTTTATGGCCAAATTCCCCATCGGACTGCAGAAAGGCGATGTTGTTCACAAGCAGGCAAACAACATTCTTGCAGTGAAATGGAAGGACAAGAGAGACGTTCATCTCCTCACCAGTGTCCACGAACCAAAGTTGCAAACGAGTGAGAACATTGACCATTCCACAAAAACCTTCATCGACAAACCTGAATGTGTTATTGTCTACAACCAAAACATGCGCCTTGTAGATAAAAGTGACAGCATGATGTCATCTGTGGAATGTTCAAGGAAAACAATGAAATGGTACAAAAAGATGTTTTTTCATCTGATTGACTGTGCTGTCCTCAACGCCCATATTATATACCAGGTCAAAACTGGCGAGAAGCCGACACTCCATGACTTCACAAGGGAGGTAATAAGACAGCTTCTTGAGCAGTATTCGGAGCCTCTTCCTACAGCAGGACGACGACGAGCATCTCATGGTGACGATCCTACACGTCTCACAGGTCGTCATTTTCCCAAGTATATCCCACCTACAGCTGCCAAGAAAAACGCCCAAAAGCCTTGCCACGTCTGCCGCACCACCACACTCCGGCCAAAGCAACGCAAAGATACGAGGTTCATGTGTGTGCCCTGCGACACGGCTCTTTGTCTGGACCCGTGTTTTGAGGTATATCACACTCTCAAGATATACTAGAGTGGTATAGATAATTGTAAATAATGTATATACTATAGAGCATAGGAAAATATGTTTCATTTGCTGCTAATGAAAGACAGAAGTTTATAATACGGAAACCTGAAAGTTTACAAGTACAGGATTTTTTTTCCCCATGGCCGTTTATAATACGGAAACCTGAAAGTTTACAGGCACAAGTTTTTTTTTTCCCTATGGCCGTTTATAATACGGAAACCTGAAAGTTTACAGGCACAATATTTTTTCCCTATGGTCGTTTATAATACGGAAACCTAAAGTTTACAGGCACAAGATTTTTTTTCCTATGGCCATGAGATGCGTATTTGCGTGTCAACAGTTAGTTGTAGGTACATTAGCCAATACACTTTTCCGTATGTAAGCATCAATTGCCACATTATTTCTGCTGTCTTTTATGCACATGTTCTTTCATATCATTCATTCCTCATCTTACTTACTTTGGCCCACAGTAGATAGATAGAAGTATAGAACTGTTGTTGTAGTTAGTGTAGTGTTAGCTATACAGGCAGCCTCGTTGGGCCCAACAGGGTTGTTGCTGTCTGTTTCTCCTATGTATTCATTCCTGGCTCGGAACCTCAGTCATCAGTTTCCCAGCCATACAGATTTTCATGGGATATGCTACAGTCCAGAGGTAATACACAATTACCTCTTAGATATACTTGTAAAATTGGGATGTTATGTAAATTGTACAGTAGCAGAGCAATACCAAATTGGTCAGCAGCAAATGCAAAGACACGGAAGCTACGTAGTAAATGGGAAAATGTTTGGAGTATGTGATCAGCTGGCGGGCGAGGGCGGGCGGGCTGTGGTATGCAGGAGTACCAACATAAAAAAAACATAAAATTCGTATAATGGGTTATTTGGGCAGCTGTGTGTAATTTTTTTGTTGTTGGTGTTACAAAACATGTTATGCTTGTGCAATGAAGGGATAATATTGTGCTACTTATATACACATAGAGAAAATATAGTCTGTACGAGCGTGATAAATTTGGTACTATAATATGACTATAGAAAGGCTAGACAAACAATCCTCAGATATATTTTACAAGAAACTCAAACTTAACAATATATAGTCATGGAAGAAGCATTCACAGTGTGTCGGAAATAATAAATATGAAGCGGAAGTTACATAGTACTGTTCTACATGTTTCGTCTTACGCACCACCACTGGAGTATTGGTGCCACGCGTGAAAGGACTCACAGAAAACGATAGCTTACAGGGAACACACATATATCGCATTTATATCGTTCAAATCAGCTATTTTTTTGGAATTTTATAAGACAATAATATTATTTGGCCAAAATCTAACCCCAAATGACCTGTTTCACTCCTATAAAGCAACACTGTACGGGTTAAGGATGAGGGACCCTGCTGGCATTTTCCTGGCGACCTCAGTGGTATGCCATTTCAGGATGAAGACCCAGGTAGCAATTTAGCCATGGGGACCTCAGCAGCATATCATTTCAGGATAGGGACCCTGGTGGCAATTTAGCCATGGGGACCTCAGTGCCATGCCATTTCAGGATGGGGACCCTGGTGGCAATTTAGCCATAGGGACCTCAGTGGCATGCTATTTCTTGATGGGGAAACATGGTGATAAATTAATGCCAGGGGGGAAGTGGATCTTTCATGGTGATGTCACCAGGGTCCATGTTACAGGGGAGCGACAGTGACAGCGGCGGTGACGGGGAGAGGCGGGGGCGTGCGTCCTTAGCCTTCGGCGACTATGAAATGACCAAATGAATCAATAATGGTGGGTGGGAAGTAATTGAATGGTAAGGGGGCAGAGCCTGAACACATCAAGCAAGGTGGTCACTGACGGCTTGCCACCAGGGTCCCCATCAAGAAATGGCTTGCCATCAGGGTCCCTGTCACACGCAGGGCGGATGGCAGCGGTGGCGGTTGCTAACGGCATGCCACTAGGATTCCCATCAAGAAATGGCTTGACACCAGGGTCCCCGTCACTTGTGCAGTGGGTGGTGGCAGTGGCGGGGAGAGGCAGAGGCATGCGTCCTTATCCTTAGGCGACTATGAAATGACTAAATGAATCAATAATGGTGGGTGAGAAGTAATTGAATGGTAAGGGGGCAGAGCCTGAACGTATCAGGTGAGGTGGTCACTGACAGCTTGCCACCAGGGTCTCCATCAAGAAATGGCTTGCCACCAGGGTCCCTGTCACACACGCGGCGGATGGCGGCGGTGGCGGTCACTGACAGCATGCCACCAAGGTTCCCATCAAGAAACGACTTGACACCAGGGTCCCCATCACTTGCACGGCGGATGGCGGCGGTAATGGGGAGAGGCGGGGGTGTGCATCCTTATTCTTTGGTGACCATGAATAGAATACATGAATCAATAATAGTGAGTGGGAAGTAATTGAATGGTAAAGGGGCGGAGCCTGAACACATCAGGCGAGGTGATTACTGACAGTATGCCACCAGGGTCCCCATCAAGAATGGCTTGCCACCAGGGTCCCCATCATATGCATGGGTCCTGGGCGGCCAGGGTGGTTGGGTCTTGCCACCAGGTGTTCTCTCCGACATCTCAATGCATTGCAATGTCTCCTATCACTTGATGGTCAAGGTCAGTCACGCTGTACCGTTATAACCTCCAGCCTGTCAGTCCTGATGGCAGACATTCGTCCTGCGTTATTCAGTGTTTGGCGGCATTCAGACTTCACGCCCGAGGTGTACCTTGGAAAAGAATTCCAAAAATATTACGGAGACGGCATGCCGGAAAGAAATACGTCACGCGCGGAAAAGTAGAGAGTCTTGTGACTTGGGAGGACTTGAGTCAGTTAGAAAGGTTAAATTGCCTGTCTCTGGATGTTTATACTGACCAAAAGCGGTGAGATGTACTATTCAACATTATCAAGAAAAGGCTCGCACAACTATGAAACTGTCATCCCATTCCTTTTACTAGGCGGCCGACACATGGCACTCATTAAAGACGTGGAGAAGCTGCACTGAAAATTAACGAGAAGCCCTCCCACCCTAGAGGGACACCTGTTTTGCAAAATATGTTTCAGCTCAGTTCCCAAGTCTGTCAATTTGAGAGATCATGAGTGTCATTGTGACTTGGCTCAAACTCTTCTCTTTCCAGATGATACTGAAAAAGTAAAATAAAATAAAAAATTGTCTACACTTATCAGCCTGCCTATTTAGCATTTTTTTTTATTTTGATAAAGCCTAAGAAGAATAGGAGTGTGATAACTGAAAATGAACCAACTGGTTACTTGTATCTCATCATCAATAGGCATGGAGATATCGTGGAAAAGAGAAGTTATTTTGGCTAAGATCCCATGAATAATTTCATTGACAGCCTATCCGAAGCTTGATAAATCACCAAGGAAAGTGTAGTTACCTATCCAATAGCATGACGGCGGAGGATGAAGTCCAGTTCAAACGTCAGCACCACTGCAAGCTCTACCATCAACCCTATAATGTAAAAAAACCCCCCTCATAAACATCACGACTACTCATTACCACAAAATAATTACAAGGAGGTATTGTGTGCGCGATGCAACCTCAAGTGTCGTGACGAGGAAATATCTCATCTCTCTGCCACATAATATGAGCTTTGACGTTTCCTTAATCATGAAAGACCTTCAGTTACCAGAGTCGCACGTGGACATCCTTGCCAAGTCAGAATCGCATTTATTGAAAGTAAGGATTAAGGAATTTCAGTTTCAAGACACGCTTTCCATTATGAACGCCGGCCTCAGGCATCTCGCTCAGAGTCACGTGCAGGCGGGCTAACGCCCAGGAGACGGTGAATTACCTCGCCGAGGATGTAAGATATGTAATTTGCGCTCAAAAAGGGTTTCTTTGTTACGAGTACATCACCGACATTGGCTGCTTAGAAGATCGGCAATTGCCGCCTCGCGAAGCGTTTTATGACAAGCTCAAGGAGAAGGCTCTGTCACCCTGAAGAACATGAACACGCTCAAAGCGTGTGGAATATGGCGTCCTGTCGCACTTTAGGTGATTACATAAGACTGTATTGTGAGATTGCTGTGGGGTTATTAGCCGACACATATTTCAAATGTAGATCACACCTCCATGAGTTATGGACTGGACATTTCACATTATGTGTCACTGTCTTCTTATGCTTATGACGCTTTTTTTTTAAACTCGACAGGCGTTCAACTTCACCCACCTTGCGACCCTAACATGTATCACCTCATCAAAAGAAATGTACGAGGAGGCTTTGTAACTTATGGCAGACCTCACCTGCAGTCAAACCACGAACCCAACGGCGGTCCCGGCACTTATGTGTTCTATCTGAACTATAATTCATTATATGCAACCGTTATGTGTTCCCCCCTGCCTATGGGTAACATGAAAAAAATTTCTCAGTCAGAGATGGATGATTTTTTTGAAGTTGGCGTCCAGAATAACGCGACAGATGTCGACGTCGGTTACTGGCTGCATTTGGACACCTGTGACGTTTCCCTGGACGTGATCCGGACCACGGATGAGTTCCCTCTGTGCCTTGCACATATGATTATTACAGATGACATCTCGCCTTACAGTAAAAGACTGTTAGAAGCTAAGGGTCCTAAGCTGGGGAAGAAAAATCGTAAACTCCTGGCCAGTCATAAGGGACTGAAAGATCATCTGATCAGTCTGGAATTGCTGCAACTTTTACTCTCACTTGGACTGGAAATATAATGTGTCCATGCTATATATAGCTTTAGACAGGCTCCATACCTGAAACCTTTCGTAGATAGGAACGTTACTTAGCGTAAAAATGAGACGTTCGCCATTAAAAATCGCATTTGCAAAGTGATGTCAAACGCAGTCTATGGCAGATCCATGTTATCGGAAGTGAAGTATGGTCTCCAACAGGAATTAGTGACAAAAAGAAAGTCTTTCCTGAAGTATGTAAAAAATCCATCCTTTAAAAGGGAATACCAATTAGGCAAGGACTGAGTCATATGCGTCAACAGTAAGAATACGATTAAAATTAGGCAGCCAAATTACTTAGGTTACCATATTTTAGAAGTGGCAAAGAAGTACACGTACAACTTTTGGTATCGTGTCATCAAACCTAATTATGGGGAGAGGGCTAAATTAGTTTATGAAGATACGGACAGTTTCATATTCAGTCTAGACATACTTACAAACTTAAATGATGAACTGAAACATGGACCCATGGCAAATTTTCTCAACACTAGTAACTTTGCTTCAGATCACCTGTGTTTTAATGGGGAGTGGAAGGTTCAACTAGGCTTGCTGAAATCTGAAACCGGATCTACGCTCATGAAGGAGGCAATCATATTAAAGCCAAAGATGTATTCGCTGCTGTTGGAAGATGACAAGCAAGTATCTCGAGCTAAAGGTATTCCAACTCATCATCAGCAAAATATATTGCATCAGCAGTATTAGGAAACTCTTAATAATGTCGCATGTGGGATGGTGGATTGCTATAATATCAGGAATGTGAAAGGAAAAATTTGTACCACTCGCATGCAAAAGTGTACGTTGTCACGTTTTGACGACAAGCGCTTTCACGTCGATGGCTATACCTCAAGGGCGTATCATCACCTCGACAATGATCAGCGGGAAAGAGATGTGGAGGATGAGGTGGAGGATAAGATGGTGGTGGATGAGGAGGAGGAGGAGGAGGAGGAGGAGGAGGAGGAGGAGGAGTATGGGTTAAAGAGTGGGCTGTGGCGTGATCAGGAGAGACTTTCCACGACATTATTCACATCATAATTAAGGGCTAGAGAAAGAGAGAATGTAATGTTCATGTAATGTGAAAAAACATTTGCACTGACCACGTAGGCTGAGGAAGAGGAGGAGGAGGATGAGTTAATGAGTGGGTTGTGACGTGATCGGGAGGGAGTTTCCATGACATTATTCACGTCATAATTAGGGGTGGAGAGAGACTGCGGCTGCTAATGTTCTTATTGTACATGTAATGTAAGAACATTTGTACTGTCCACGTGGGTTAAGGAGGAGGAGGAGGAGGAAGAGGAGGAGGTAATGTAAGAACATCAGTATTTAGGCTAAGGAGAAGGAAGAGGAGGTTGAGGAAAAGGCGTGAGTCTCATACATCGGTGTTTTCTGCTGAACTTTTTTTGCTATTGATAAGGCATAGACTTTGCAAAAAATTCGTCCCCAATCAGTTGTAATTTTTTTCGGACTCTATGTCAGCCCTTCAGGCAACAGAGTCCGGTCACATAGATACAAATAAAATTCAGGGCAACATCATTAACAAGTTGAATTCATGTCGTAAATCCTTTTCACTGATTTGGGTGACTGGGCATTCAGTGTAAACGGGTAAAACAGGCTAACATGCTTGCTAGGTCTGCTGCAGAGCTCAAAGGAGCGTGAAACATTCGTCGGGATCTGCAGTCATGTCTCTCAGATGTTAAATCATCAAAGTCCAGTGGAAAAGTCATGTGACAGAGTCACTGGGACAATCTCCACCTACACTCCATTAAACCCATCCTGGGCAAGTGGGCCTTCTCCAATCGCTCCACACGGTGGGACGAGGTGATCCTCACAGGCCTCAGGGTGGGCTGCACCCTCCCAACACATATGCTCCCCTACATAGCCACCGCCTTCCTACCACAATGTACCACCTGTAACGTTACCCTCTCTGCTGAACACATCCTGCTTCACTGTGTGCGTTATCGAGAGGAGAGGCGGCCCTTGGCAACTTACTGTCGCTAATGCAGACCACCCTTTTGAGTGATGAGCTCCCAGATATGGTTGATAGACTGATGTTTTCCTGACTGGGACAAATTTAATGAGAGAGCTGTGTACATGTATATACGATGTCTTATATATATTATATACTATTTATATAAATTTGTTTAAATATGTAATAGAAATTTTTAAATAAAAGTATGAAAGTGTGTATGAAGTATGTCCTGCATGATCTTAATATGAATGAGTTCCATATTTATGTATATACATGATACGTAGTAATGAAACGAAGCCTCCCTACCTATGTCCTTTGACAAAGAACAATAGCTTACGTGATAGGATCAGGTACCCTGCATGAATTAAGCGTGTGAAAAGTTTTTTTTTTTTTTTATTTAATGTAGGAGAGACATCGGCCAAGGGCAACAAAAAAAAGAAAATAAATAAATAAAAACAAATAAAAGATTTAGGCTAAGGAGAAGGAAGAGGAGGTTGAGGAAGAGGTGTGAGTCTCATACATCGGTGTTTTCTGCTGAACTTTTTTTGCTATTGATAAGGCATAGACTTTGCAAAAAATTCATGTCACCAATCAGTTGTAATTTTTTTCCACTGAGATGCTGCTCCTTAAATAGGTTCCAAAGTGGTAGTCAAAAATTGAAGGATAAGTGTCTTGAAATCTCCCTCTAGAAGGAATTCAAGTTATAGGAAGGTGGAAATAAAGAAGTAGGCAGGGAGCTCCAGAGTTTACCAGAGAAAGGGATGAATGACTGAGAATACTGGTGAACTCTTGCATTAGAGATATGGACTGAATAAGAGTGAGAGAAAGAAGAAAGTCTTGTGTAGCGAGGCTGCAGGAGGAGGGCAGGCATACAGTTAACAAGATCAGAAGAACAGCTAACTTGAAAATAATGGTAGAAGATAGCAAGAGAGGCAACATTGCGGCAATGAGAAAGAGGCTGAAGACAGTCAGTTAGAGGAGAGGAGTTGATGAGACTTTTGACTCCAATTTGTCTAGAAGAGTGGAATCCCCCCACACACATGTGAAGCAAACTCCATACGTGCACAGATAAGGCCTCTGTACAGAGCTGGCGGAGATGTCGCAGAATGCCTAACTTCATAGAAGCTGTTTTTAGTTAGAAATGAGATGTGAAGTTTCCCATCTATAATATAAATAAAGGGCAGATTAAGGATGTTCAGTGTAAAATAGGGGAACAGTTGAGTGTCAATGAAGATGAGGGGATAGTTGTCTGGAAGGTTATGTCTAGCTGATAGATGGAATTAAGTTTTGAGACATTGAACAATACCAAGTTTGCTCTGCCCAATTAGAAATTTTAGAAAGACCAGAAATCAGGCGTTCTGTGGCATCCCTGCATGAACTGTTTACTTCCTGAAGGGTTGGATTTCTATGAAAAGATGTGCAAAAGTGCAGGGTGGCATCATCAACATAAGAGTGGATAGGAAAAGAAGTTCAGTTTAGAAAATCATTGATGAATAATAGGAAGAGAGTGGGTGACAGGACACCCTGAGGAACACCAGTGTTAATAGATTTAGAAGAACAGCGACTGTATACCAGGGGAGCAATAGAACGGTCAGAAAGATAACTTGAGATAAAATTACAGATAGAAGAATAGAAGCTGTAGGAAGGTAGTTTGGAAAACAAAGCTTTGTGCCAGACTTTATCAAAAGCCTTTGATAAACGAGGTTCGCATCGAGATATATCCATGCGTCTACTGCACCAGGAACCACAGCCTAGCCAGGCTGGGATCATGATCTCCTATGGAGAAAGTGATCTTCGGGACTGAGTTTGCTTCCCAGTTGCATCCCATTGGGTAGACGGTAAGCGGAATGGGGACGGTGGAGAGTTGAGCCACGGTGAAGAAAGCTTTCTCCACGCCTCTTCTTTCTTCCACGCCTTCCTTTTCCTTAGCCTAAATCTTTTATTTATTTTTATTTATTTATTTATTTATTTTTTTTTTTTGTTGCCCTTGGCCGATGTCTCTCCTACATTAAATAAAAAAAAAAAAAACTTTTTACACGCTTAATTCATACAGAGTACCTGATCCTATCACGCAAGCTACTGTTCTTTGTCAGAGCACATAGGTAGGGAGGCTTCGTTTCATTACTATGTATCGTCAAAAGTGAAGGATAAGTGTCTTGAAACCTCCCTCTTAAAGGAATTCAAGTCATAGGAAGGTGGAAATACAGAAGCAATCAGGGAATTCCAGAGTTTACCAGAGTATAGGATGAATGATTGAGAATACTGGTTAACTCTTGCATTAGAGAGGTGGACATAATAGGGCTGAGAGAGAAAAAAAAGTATTGTGTAGTGAGGCCACAGAAAGAGGGAAGGCATGCAGTTAGCAAGAGCAGAAGAGCAGTTAGCATGAAAATAGCGGTAGAAGTTAGAGATGCAACAATGCGGAGTGGGTGAGAAAAAAACTGGCAGAGATGTCTCAAAACGCCTAACTTCATAGGAGCTGTTTTACCTAGAGATGAGATGTGAAGTTTCCAGTTTAGATTATCAGGAAAGGACAGACCGAGGATGTTCAGTGTAAAAGAGGGGGGCAGTCGAGTGTCACTGAAGAAGCAGGGGTAGTTGTCTTGAAGGTTGTGTCGAGCTGATAGATGGAGAAATTGAGTTTTTGCCAAGATTGCTCTACCCCAATCAGAAATTTTAAAGAGATCAGAAGTCAGGCGTTCTGTGGCTTCCCTGCATGAACTATTTACTTCCTGAAGAGCTGGACGAAAACACTTGGAAAAGTGTAGGGTGGTATCATCAGCGAAGGAGTGGATAGGGCAAGACATTTGGTTTAGAAAATCATTTATGAATAATAAAGAGAGTGGGTGACAGAACACAAGCCTGAGGAACACCACTCTTAATAGATGTAGAAGAACAGTGACTGTCTACCACAGCAGGAATAGAACGGTCAGAAAGGAAACTTGAAATGAAGTCGTAGAGAGAGCGTAAGAAAACAATGCTTCCCATCAATCACAGAGCAGGAAAAAAAAAAGAAAAAATCCTGAAAAATGTCACTTTATTCCATGTTATATATTTGTAGCATGGAAGTATCTCTAGAAATTATTCGTGTAGCAGTGCTCAGCAGGGAGGATGCCCAGCCCCATCCTGGCATGACGCCTGCTACTGCTTCAGATGCTATTGGTGTTGGCACAGCTTAGTGACGGCGTCCATGCCATGAGGAAGGGTGGGAAGTTGATGCTTATCAAAAGTTCCAGATTGGAAGGTTGCCAGGCTTCCGCATGAAAGGTCAAGACATCCAGCTGGTGCTGGAGCTGTGCTTGGTGGTCTCATCTTTGGACACGATTTCGGATCCTGTAGGGAGACCTAGTGAGCGGCACCGTCCACAGAGTGGCCAAGTTGCCTTTCAAGGCGACCTTCAGCAGAAAGGTGGAGAAAGCTTTGTTCACCGTGGCTCAGCTCTCCACCGTCCCCATTCCCTCTTCTTCAATGACACTCAACTGTCCCCCTCTTCTACACTGAACTCCTTTACTTATAATCTGAACTGGAAACTTCATATCTCATCTTTAGCTAAAACAGCTTCTATGAAGTTAGGTGTTCTGAGACGTCTCCACCAGTTTTTCTCATCCCCAGCTGCTAACTCTGTACAAGGTCCTTATCCGTCCATGTATGAAGCATGCTTCACATGTTTGAGGGAGGGGGGTTCCACTCATACTTCTCTTCTAGACAGGGTGGAATCAAAAGCTTTTCGTCTCATCAACTCCTCTCCTCTAACTGACTGTCTTCAGCCTCTCTTTCATCGCCGCAATGTTGCATCTCTAGCTGTCTTCTACCGCTATTTTCATGCTAACTGCTCTTCTGATCTTGCTAACTGCATGCCTCCCCTCTTCCCGCGGCCTCGCTGCACAAGACTTTCTTCTTTCTCTCACCCTTATTCTGTCCAACTCCCAACTTCATCCCTTTCTCTAGTAAACTCTGGAACTCCCTGCCTGCTTCTGTATTTCCACCTTCTTATGACTTGAATTCCTTCAAGAGAGAGGTTTCAAGACACTTATCCTTTAATTTTTGACTACCGCTTTGGACCCTTTTAGAGGACTGGCATTTCAGTGGGCATTTATTTTTTTTTTTTTATTGTATTTTTGTTGCCCTTGGCTAGTGTCCCTCCTACATAAAAAAAAAAAAATAAATAAAATTAAATAAAAATAATAAAAATAACCTGACACCTTTCTTTAATAAAAAGACGCGAGGGAGGAAAAGTGAGGCGGGAATAGACTTAGAATCCCTGTGGGCAGAGCAGATACGTAAATTTTGTGAGCCAAGAACAAAAGTAAAAAAAAGAAAAAAAAAATGGGGGCTGATGGAAATTTTGGCAAAAAAATCAATATAGAATAAAACTGCAATATATATATATATATATATATATATATATATATATATATATATATATATATATATATATATATATATATATATATATATATATATATATATATATATATATATATATATATATATATATATATATATATATATATATATATATATATATATATATATATATATATATATATATATATATATATATACACTATTAAACCAAAGGTGTTTTGCAGGAAGGTAGCCAGTGGAGGAAAACTACAGATTCAGTAGAAATGGCTAGTCTACATAGACGAATGAATTTTTAACATCTACCACTTTCACCAACTTATTCCTGTGAGGCTGCATTCTCTTAACTACTCCACATCAAAACGAAATATCACAACAGACTTTAAGTGAAGCATGACTTACGGTGTGCTTTAAGTGAGCTTCTGTCGAAATTCTGATTTTTCTTACTTGAGGTCCAATAAAGATACCAGCTTTCACCTTTGCCTCGGAGAGAAGTCTTGAAAATATTTGAAAGCAGCAGACTCCTTGTCAAGAGCTGTAACAAACTGTTTCATGGGAACCAGTTTGATGTGTAGTGGAGGAAACAAATCCCTTTGAGGATTCACCAAATGGATCATGTTTGTGACATTGTGTGCTCCCACTGTAGTGTCAGTCCTTGGAGGCCAGTGCTTTCTCTGGTAATGTGCTGCTCAGTCTATTGTCCCAAAGGCAAAACAGGGATTCTTGGTAAAACCTCCTTGCAATTTCATGAAGAAAGCCACCATCTTGAAGTCTCCAATAACTTCCCAGCCATACTTGCTATAGTTCAAAGTTTCCAGTAGAAGCTTTACACTGCTGTAGTCCTCCTTAAGAAACACAGAATGAGCAAGAGGAAGAAATGGATATTTGTTTCCATTGTGCAAAAGTACAGCTTTCAGGCTTTTGGTGGAGCTGTCAATGAAGAGTTTCCATTCATCTGCATTGCAGGCAATTCCAATAGCATCACACAAGCCTGATACATCATTGCACTAGCATTGCCTGTCCTCCTTTGCAAAGAAGCTGGAGAAATGTTTGTGACGTTTTCTTTGGCAGGTCACTTGCACACTGTCATAAAGTAAATCCGATTCCTTCAGCCTTGAAATCAAAAGCTCACCATTTGACTGTCAAACCAAGATCTATGATGAGGTCATTGAGGTCTTTTTGGTTTGAGTAGTAAGGATTCCTCTCAACTACAATTGTATCTGTGATATCACAGTCTTCCTCTCTGTTTAGCTCACCTGATTTGCTGCTTTCTTCTGACAGTTGACTTCTTTCTGGAGAAACTGGTATTGGAAGATCAACTGTGTGTGGTACTGGGGCAATGGAAGATGGAATGTCAGGATATAAAACACCAGGTGCATTTTTCCCAGATCGGCATTAGGAAGGATCCACCATGCAGAAAAAAAAAAAAAAACAGTCAGTTGAGCGATCAGTAGGTTCAAGCCATATTCTAGGAATAGCAAATTCCATGGCTCTGTTTTTTCCTCTATACCATCCTGTAAAAGAACAACAGTATGAATTTCTGTTAACCTATTCTATTTTTTATTCTCCATTCTTAATTGGGTTTTATTCTTGACTAACAGCTATTTTACCTTCTAATGTTCTCTTACAATTCTCACAAGCAAAATGAGGTAGGTGCCCAGGTCTTGTCTTGGTCACCAACTGGCACAACAAAACATGTTTTGTAAGCTTCACATATTTTTCCAGATGCTGTCTCAGAGAACTTCTTTGCTCTTGTCTTGACGAACTGACCAAATATGTAGCAGAATGCATCTGAAGAATGATTGCAGCTTCTTGATGCCATTTCACCTCTTGTGATATATCTTCTCAGGTAGCCAAAGCAGAACTGATTGGTGGTATGGAAGCTCCTACTTTTCTATCTTCAAGCAGTACAATAGAATATTCTTAGTCTTTCTAGAATGTGTTCCAGAATGTTCTCAATTTTTCTATAATATTTTTAACCTACTTTAGAATATTCTGAATCATTCTAGAAAATTCTTGTAGATTCTAGAAAATTTTTGATACTTCTATATATTTCTACTGTATTCTAGAAAGTTCTAGAATATTCTGGAAATGTTTACATGGAATAGAATTTCCTAAAATGTTCTAGAAACTTAGAAAAGTGTCTAGTAGAACATCGTGGAAGATCTGAGATTTCTGAAAAGTAAGCAAATTATTCTAAATATGATAAATTTCTTCCTAGATCTGGTCAATTAAAAAATTATCTTATTAAAATTAAAAATCTTCAGAACGCTTTATACTCTTTCTTTCATTGTTTTAATTTATTTGCAACATCTCAAAAGCAATTAGATAAACAATTGAGATTTTGCAAAGATCTTTCCCTGATATGAAAACCAATTGTAACCCATACTATAATGAAATAAGGCAAAAATGTGAATTCATTGTTTTAACTACGAAAGCAAAGTTTTACGATCATTTTTTTTTGTTTTTGCTTAGATGGGAATAACTAGAAAATGATGGTTTGTGGCCAAGGACAAGACAAAAGTGAAATTTTGTTACATAGTGTAATCTGCAACATCACCCTGTGTGAAATAGGGATTCAAGTGAAGGAAACATGAACTTGGCTTGAGAGGAGGTGGGTGTGTGGACACTGAAGGCCATATCTGTGGCAGTTAATTATGACTCCTTATGATCGCATTTCACTTCAGAATTATAAGGTCATCAGATTTGTCAGATTGAAAGATCAGATCATATGGCGTGTGATTAATACACTTTTAAACCAGTGGAATTTTGTTACAATTAGTTTTTTGATTGATTACTCTAAGTATGGACATTTTTATGTGCATTATGTTACTTCTGTAGTCCCACTTCAGTTATAAGAGATTCAGCAAAAGCAAACTACAAATTTATTTATTAATACTTAAAAAAAAAAAATGGGATCATTAAAATTACATGATTTGATAGTGTTTTTTTTTTTTTTTATATGGACCTAATGAGTGTTACAGGACTCTTGACAGTCATTGTAGTCATGGGTTATACTTGGTGGTGGGCCGTGGACAAGGATCATGTATGAAAAATGGGTAACGACCTGAAAAAGTTTGAGAACCACTACTCTAGATATACTAAAAAAGATGATATTGTGAAAATAAATGGTGGTAGAACATTTGTGGTGCTTGCAGATCAATCAGTAAGATGATAGATTTTAATTTCAAATAAGAACCACTCCACACATGGCACATGAACGCCGAAACGATGAGATACGCCAGTGTGCTTCATTAGTTGGAAAAGGTTCAAATTTGTAGATGGGGGTTTGGAAGTGGATTTTATTTATTTTTTTTATTATGCGCATATTTGCCTGCTTTCTGCAAGTATGATTAATTCACTATTGTGTGTGTGTGTGTGTGTGTGTGTGTGTGTGTGTGTGTGTGTGTGTGTGTGTGTATGTGTGTGTGTGTGTGTGTGTGTGTGTGTGTGTGTGTGTGTGTGTGTGTGTGTGTGTGTGTGTGTGTGTGTGTGTGTGTGTGTGTGTGTGTGTGTGTTTCTAAATGCTATTCTGCTTACAGGACTTTGAAAATATATTCGTAAATTTATTTTCAGGCAGACGGAGTCGACAGGCGAGATGGATAATAGAATGAGATGATAGCACAAGAAATTATGTTTCTACAAATGAACTTAAATGTGTAGATGAAAATGCATTCAGAAAGGGACAGAGATTAAGAAAGTTTTTTTGGGGGAAGAAATACTATAATGATATTATATAAATATTGAAACAGAGTGAGACGTGAAGACAGGAAGTGAAAATGAGAATGGCGATGACTTACCACTTGGTCAGCTTGTTAAAAATAGAAAGCTACAAAGCACACAACATATAGCACCTAATACCCATAATGACCTTGTAATCCCGACTTTCTTTCCAAAGGAGAACCAAGAAGAACAGAAGAAACAGAAGCCGAAGGAAAGTAAAGAAGAGGAAAAAAAAGAAAAAAAAAAACAGAAGCTGCAAGAGAATAAAAGAGGAACAGAAGAAACAGAAGCTGATTAAGAATAAAGAAAAAGAACAGAGGAAACAAAAGCTGAATAAGTAAAGAAGAGGAACAAAAGAAACAGGAGCTGCAAGAGGATAAAGAAGAGGAACATAAGGAACAGAAGTCGAATTAGAGTAAAGAAGTGGTATAAAAGAAGCAGGAAGTACAAGAGAATAAAGAAGAAGAAGAGAAGAAACAGAATCTGAAAAACAGTAAAGAAGAGGAACAAAAAAAAAACGAAGGAGAGTAAAGAAGAAGAGCAGAATAAAGAAATGCAAGAACAAGCGAGTGAAAATAGTGGCCCTATCTCTTTACTTTCTTTATGATAACAGTTATGATAGTGACAACATCAAGTCTAGCGAATCACCCCTCTACGACATTGATAAAAATTCTTCTTATATCCCAGAATCTTTTGTCAAAGACTAAAGTTTCAGACTGTCAGGAAGAAATCTTTAGTTCATGCCACATCTGCAATCAACTCTTATGCTATAATAATTTTACAAACATGAAAATGATTATATATATATATATATATATATATATATATATATATATATATATATATATATATATATATATATATATATATATATATATATATATATATATATATATATATATTTTTTTTTTATGTAGGAAGGGCACTGGCCAAGGGCAACAAAAATCTAATAAAAAAAATGCCCACTGAAAAGCCAGTTTCATAAAAGGGTCAAAGCAGTGGTCAAAAATTGATGAATAAGTGTCTTGAAACCTCCCTCTTGAAGGAATTCAAGTCATAGGAAGGCAGGGAGTTCCAGTTTACCAGAGAAAGGGATGAATGATTGAGAATACTGGTTAACTCTTGCGTTAGAGAGGTGGACAGAATTGGGGTGAAAGAAAGATGAAAGTCTTGTGCAGCGAGGCCGCGGAAAGAGGGGAGGCATGCAGTTAGCAAGATCAGAAGAGCAGTTAGCATGAAAATAGCGGTAGAAGACAGCTAGATATGCAACATTGCGGCGGTGAGAGAGAAGCTGAAGACAGTAAGTTAGAGGAGAGGAGTTGATGAGACGAAAACCTTTTGATTCCACCCTGTCTAGAAGAGCAGTATGAGTGGAACCCCCCCAAGACATGTGAAGCATACTCCATACATGGACGGATAAGGCCCTTGTACAGAGTTAGCAGCTGGGGGGGTGAGAAAAACTGGCGGAGACGTCTCAGAACACCTAACTTCATAGATGATGTTTTAGCTAGAGATGAGATGTGAAGTTTCCAGTTCAGATAAAGTAAAGGACAGACCGAGGATGTTCAGTGTAGAAGAGGGGGACAGTTGAGTGTCATTGAAGAAGAGAGGATAGTTGTCTGGAAGGTTGTGTCGAGTTGATAGATGGAGGAATTGAGTTTTTGAGGCATTGAACAATACCAAGTTTGCTCTGCCCCAATCAAAAATTTTAGAAAGATCGAAAATCAGGCGTTCTGTGGCTTCTCTGCGTGAAATGTTTACTTCCTGAAGGGTTGGACGTCTATGAAAAGATGTGGAAAAGTGCAGGGTGGTATCATCAGCGTAGGAGTGGATAGGACAAGAAGTTTGATTTAGAAGATCATTAATGAATAATAAGAAGAGAGTGGGTGACAGGACAGAGCCCTGAGGAACACCACTGTTAATAGATTTAGGAGAAGAGCAGTGACCGTCTACCACAGCAGCAATAGAACGGTCAGAAAGGAAACTTGAAATGAAGTTACAGAGAGAAGGATAGAAGCAATAGGAAGATCTGGAAATTTGGAAATCAAAGCTTTGTGCCAGACTCTATCAAAAGCTTTTGATATGTCCAAGGCAACAGCAAAAGTTTCACCAAAATCTCTAAAAGAGGATGACCAAGACTCAGTAAGGAAAGCTAGAAGATCACCAGTAGAGCGGCCTTGACGGAACCCATACTGGCGATTAGATAGAAGGTTGTGAAGTGATAGATGTTTCAGAATCTTCCTGTTGATGATAGATTCAAATACTTCAGACAGGCAGGAAATTAAAGCAATAGGACGGTAGTTCGAGGGATTATATATATATATATATATATATATATATATATATATATATATATATATATATATATATATATATATATATATATATATATATATATATATATATATATATATATATATATATATATATATATATATATATATATATAATGTTATAAGGGGCGAGTAGACAACGAGAAAGAGTAAGGAGTAAAGAGAAAGAAGTAGCGACACAGAGTGAGAGCAGCGAAGAAAGAAGAGGGAAAAGAGTAGTGGTTCCTGAGTCACGATAGTTCATGCGAATTTCCCTCATTGTTTAATATAAAGCCACTCACGACCCTCCCACTTCCTTCCCCTTTAAAATTTAACTACTCTCCTTTGTCCCTGAGACCTGCGTTTGTTATATCATATAGAATAAAACTCAGTTCAGAATAGAATTCAATTCAGAATAAAATTCAATGCAGCTCCCTTGATAAATTTTAAAAATTTTTTGAACGTAGCCTTCCTTTTAAAGTAAGATTGTGTGCTGCTATTTGGAGGGTGGCGGGCAGCGTGGCCGGGTGCTTTCCCTCCTCTCCCGCTCTCCCAGTCCTCTCCTCACCCTCATCCCTTTCCCTTCATCACATGATTCGTTGGCAGTTACTTAAAGGGGGCCATGGGGCAGGAGAGCGTCTCTTTTTCTCCTTTAGTCAGTCGGACCACGGACACTAGAGGATCAGGACATGTCTTAAAGGGGGCCATGGGGTAGGAGAGCGTCTCTTTTTCTCCTTTAGTCAGTCGGACCACGGACACTAGAGGATCAGGACATGTCAGAGAGAGAGAGAGGTTTTGAGTCAGCCGGAAGGGGGAATATACTGTAGAAGATTGTTTTTAGTAATAAATGCTAAGTGTTTCTGACAGTGCGCCCCTGTCATCCTAGTTAGGAGCTACTCTCATGGTAGCCTGCTGGAATCTATTGCACACAATAACTTTCAGAAATACTTTGTCAAGAAATACTTTGTCCTACTGTCTCCACAACAGTCTGTGTGTATTGGCGTCCTGTGTCGTAATGAAAGTCATAGAGCAGTCGGTGCAGCATCTCATGTCTGTTAGTTGTGTATGTGTGTTCAAAGTGTTTTTCTGCCATCAAAAGACACTAGTATTTTGGTCTTACAGCTGTGAGCCTTAGAACTAGAGGATTTTGTAATATTCTGCTGGTTTGTGGCTGTCCCTTCTCTCCCCGGACTTCATGAGCGTACTGGGGTGTGATTGTCCATCTCTGAAAGACTGTAGATAAACCGTTCTCAAGCAGGACGATATAACATCCCTATGGGTGTGGGAGGCCCTGTTTCATGGAAGGTTATCCTCAGAATATTCCTGTGTGTCCGTTCTCCTATCTTTGGTCCCCTGACATATGGTTCGTTATACTCTCTTTCATGTTGATGGGTTAAACAAAGTGAAGACTTGTAGAGCAGCAGCATCCAGCAGGTGCCTTGTTGTGCCTTGCACTAGTCTAGAAGGAGCTAGCCTAAGGAAAAGCTGACACGAGGTAGTGGCAGCTGTGAGGGGAGCTGAGCCTCTTTGTGAGAGTATATATATATATATATATATATATATATATATATATATATATATATATATATATATATATATATATATATATATATATATATATATATATATATACTCTCTCTCTCTCTCTCTCTCTCTCTCTCTCTCTCTCTCTCTCTCTCTCTCTCTCTCTCTCTCTCTCTCTCTCTCTCTCTCTCTCTCTCTCTCTATATATATATATATATATATATATTGTTATGACCAAAGATTTCTGTCCTTTTAACTGCATCAAACTGGGCAGTTATCTCCTAGGTTATTTGGTGCAGACCCTAATATAATTTACAAAGTCATCTGTTGACTCTTGCACCTTCTACACAGACGGTCATAACACCAGGTTACGTGAATAAGTTTTCCAACCTGTTTCATTCACCCACATGCAAGGAAATATTACAACAGCAAATGCCCAAACCACTTCAACAGCTGGGAAAGAATTGATAGCCACGCTCTAGAGAGGGATAATCACAACAAACGATGAATACATAAAAAGGTTATATTTTTCTGCATAATACCACCCTTAGTAACTGTAAGATAATATCCACCCGTTTCTGTAGAACACTATCTTCCTCTACTATGCAATGTCATATCTATCTTCCTAGATGACAAGCTCTGTCCCCTTTCTGGAATGACACACGACTCCGGGGAAGAAAGATAAATTACTGCACAGCAGTGTACAATGATCCTCTATGTGCAGACTATAACAGAGCCGTGCATCGCAGTAGCATGTAACAAACACATTATACACAGACAAATGGCCCACAAAACAAAAGGGAAGGGTAATTCACTTCTCACTGCAACGCCAAGTACTCGCCTCATGAGCAGATGAGGAGTCACGTCTTAATATACGCTGAGTGCCTTACAAGAAAGTGCACTCATAGGCAAGTTGATGGAGACCCTTAACATTACGTATATAATAAGCAGAGCCGTACTGCAGTAAGTTACTCAAATACCCCTTAAACCAACTGGCCCTTCTAGCTGTATCTCCACCAGTCTCCTCGGAAAATGTTGCCTACCACGATACTTCTGCCTCGTCCAAGCTACCGACTGTGATCAACTTGGAAGCGTGGGAAGGCGAGGTAAAACGCTTCCCCACTCTGCTACATCGTGAGGGTGTACAAGAGGGGGGGGAAGGCAAACTTACATTCACACACACTCCCGCCGCTTCGCGCTACGCGAATTAATTTTCGAGAATTCTTGTGATTGAACAAAGAGGAATGGATGAATACTGATTATGCCTTCATCAAGGGCAACTCTTCTGCTATAAACTACGTGAGGTTTAACAAGGGAAGTTTAACAGGGGAAGTTTTAAAGGGAAGTACTGAAATTCATTAGGAACAGACTGAGTAGAAAGTGTAAACTTTTAATGTAGCTGCAAGAGCGAGGCAGAGTTATCACGCAGCAGACATCCCCCACTTCCGCTCTCTCTCTCTCTCTCTCTCTCTCTCTCTCTCTCTCTCTCTCTCTCTCTCTCTCTCTCTCTCTCTCTCATCCCACTTCTTACTTTTCCTCACCGCCAACTCACTCCTCTCAGCCCATTATCTTTATATTTACATTCCACATAACGCGCTTTCTCATAAACAAAAATTTTCGGAAGATATACAAAAAAACTTGTGAAATTTTTTGGGGAATGTACTGTTAACAGAATTTAGGTCCCGGCCCACGGCAAACAATCTGGTACTACATTATCAGTTCTCTTTATGTGTTTAATGTCAACGTTATATTTCTGCGGCAATAGACTCCATCAAGTCTTACATTCTTGAATATGAAACGGACCCAAAACTGCAGAGGACCATTGTCCAAGAAGATAATGAATCACTTTGGGATCAAAAGCAGCTACATAAACCTTGAAATGCTGCAGCGTCAAATTTATAGCTGGTTCTTGTTCAATTACATAGTAGTTCTTTTGGACCAGAGTGAACTTCTTAATGAAATAACAAACAGATTAGGTTATCAGCTGGTTGCATTAACACAGCCCCCATTCCCACTTGGCTGGCATCGACAGCTAAAGCAAAGGGCCATAAAAAGTCAGGTGCCCTCAAGAAAGGGATGCTGCACAGCACGACCTTCAGTTTCGTAAAAGCCCTCTCACACCTTCCAGTCCATTCCCAACGACGTTCCTTCTGCAAGAGGTTTATCAAGGGAGCCAGTAGGGTAGAGTACCCAGTGAAAAACCGGCGGTAATATCCAAATACCCCGAGGAACGTTTAAAAAACTCAGCAACAGATCGGTACGGGTAACCGTCTCTACTTTGGCTTCGGGTGGGGTCACGTAGCCATTACCCATCACATATCCCAGGTACTGGACTCGGGCTTTAAACTCGCACTTATCAAGGTTGACGACTGAACCCGCCTCCTGGGGTCGTGCAAATAGCGCCTCCACGTTGGCAAGGTGGTCTTGCCAGGTAGCGTCATAAATCACAAGATCATCAATATAAACGACGTAGTGTGGCAAGCCTTCTACTACCCGGTCTATCAACCGCTGGAAGGTGTCTGGGGCATTTTTCAGGTCGTAAGGCATGACTGGCATTGATACACAGCATCGATGGCCACGAAACTAGCATTCTCCTTGGTCCGGCTCGTCAGGGGAACCTGCCAGTATCTCTTGACAAGATCATTTTTTGTAATAAAGGTGGCCACCGCAAGCATGGCGGTGTCATCTCTGAGCAGGGGATGTGTCAACCTTCGACAGAGAATTCACCTTTCTAAAATCAATGCAGAACCTGACCAGGTTGTCCTTGAGAGATAACAAGTGAGCTCCACTCACTGTAGGTTCTCATAATAACCCCATACTCTAGCATGTATTCTAATTCCTTTCCCCTCTCACATTTGCTGCTTCTGGGGATTCGCATGGTGTGGGGGGGGGTAGCTTAATGGGAATGGTCTCCCATACACTAATATCAAACTCCACCAGAGCTGTCCTTTCTGGAGTACTACTGAAGACCGTGGGGTATTTTTCCAGTCGATCTAACATTTCCCGCTGGCAGGCCGGATCCAGATCCTCAAGAAGGTAAGCACTATTCTGCTCTCACTAATCTGTGAGTGCTACTGGCTCTGGGACAAGATTATCAGGCTCCTCTCCACCACTTCCCAAAAACAAAACTAAAGGCGACTCTTCCACGGATTAAATTAAAGAACCTTGCTGGTTATTCTTGCGAAAATAATGTTTCATCATCTTAATATGGCAAAGCAGAGCCAGCTTTCGCCACTCGCGAGTGGCAACCAGATAATCCAATTCACTCACTTGTCTCTCCATTACATAGGGACCGTTCTAGCGTGCAGCCAGCGGCTGTCCCTAAATGAGGAGTAACACTAGCAGAGTTATCTGTTATATACAGACCACATAATAATTCATAATATAATACCTAATATGTTTTCTCAGGATCTATTAAAAAAAAAATAACACGGTACTATCTGGGAATTTTAATATTAATCTCTTTGAGCATTCTTTCCATCAGCCAACTAACCACTTTTTAAATTCCATGCAAACATTAAGTTACTTTCCGCACATATCTCGTCCTACTAGATTTCCTGATAATCCTGATTTAGGTCAACCTTCACTCCTTGACAACATTTGGACAAACTTCACTCCACTATCTACCTCTGGAATCATTCACTACCAATTATTTGACCACCTCCCCACTTTCCTACATATTGCACTGATGTCTGATCCTTGCACTAAGCATAAGGTAGTCTACAGAACCTTTAACAGATTTCAACATAAGTTATTTACTACTAATTTATCTCTAATAAAATGGAATGATATACTTAACTCTGATGACATAAATGTAAACTTTAATAATCTTATGGAAACTGAATAAGCTTTACGACAAACATTTCCTTAAAGTAACCAAATTTGTGACTGCCAAACTACTTTCTAATCCATGGTTAGCATCAGGAATACCAAAGTCAATTAAGTACAAAAGTAAATCATTCAAGATGTACAAATCAGGAACTGTCAATTACTAAACTTATAATCTATACCGCAACTATCTTACGCAGTTAATTAGAACTACAAAGAATAATTACTACATTAATATTTTCAGTAACTTTAAAAACAATACTATGAAAATATGGCAAATTATTAATGAATTAGCAGGTAGTTATCAACCAAAAACAATGATACCCACTTTATTGCATAAAGATGCCTCACTTAGCAAGGCTGAAGAAGTAGCAGAAGCTCTTAATGAACATTTTAGTGAAATTGTAACCAGACTCAATGATGCACTACCCCCTGCTATCAGAAATGACACTGAATATCTTCATGGACGTTATCAAAACTCTATGATTTTCCCTCCAGTCAATTCTATTGACGCGATGAATGTTATCAAGACTATCAAAAATAAAAAGTCATATGTTAATGAAATCTCCGTCAACATACTTAAACGTAACATCGAGGAAATGGCTTACCCTATTCCAATACTTTTCAATCAATCAGTATCCACAGGTAAATTTCCCTCTTATTTAAAGACTGCAAATATTACACCCGTGCATAAGTCTGGCCCTAAAGATGAGCCTAACAATTAGCGTCCCATTTCTACCCTGTCTCTATTCTTCAAAATATTTGAATTACTAATAAAGAATAAATTAGTAGCCTATATTAGAAGTAAGAAAATTTTGAGTAAATGTCAATATGGATTTAAGTCTGGTTCTAGCACTTATGATGCCCTTAACTATTTTTCCCTATCTCTTAACAGTAGATTATCAGTCTATCCATCTTTGTCGACTTTTCCAAAGCTTTCGAAACTGTTAACCACATGATTCTACTTGACAAATTATATTTTTATGGTATACGTGGACCGCTACACTCCTGGTTCCGAGACAATTTAATAAACAGATCTCAGCGTACAATATATGATGGTCATAAGTCTTCCACACGAAATATTTATACTGCTGTCCCACAAGGGAGTACTTTAGGACCTATTCTGTTAACTCTGTATATCAGTGATATTACTAATATTTTCACCTTTGCAAATACTTAATACTCTTTGACCTTGTATTTCACAAACTCAAATAATGACATATTATTTCTACAAGCTAATCTTAACAAATTACATAATTGGTGCCTAAGTAATAGACTTACTATCAATACCAATAAAACTTATTATATGTTATTTTCTAATAAGGTAAGTGCTCTCTTGCTCTCTTGAATTCCTTCAAGAGGGAGGTTTCAAGACACTTATCCATCAATTTTTGACCACTGCTTTGACTCTTTTATGAGAGTGGGCATTTTTTTTAATAGATTTTTGTTGCCCTTGGCCAGTGTCCTTCCTACATAAAAAAAAAAAAATTTGTTCCCTCCTACATTCTCTATCCTCATTTTCAGTTCAAAGCTAGGTGTTGCACTTGTGTACGCAGTGATTTAAGCTGCTCTCTTGAATCTTTCGAGTTTTCCACCATCTGGCTACAACAATAGAGTCACTCACAAACTAAATTTATCTCTGCTGTATACCTCTCACCTAACTCCTCTGACTATAAGAAATTTTTTGACTACTTAACTTCTAAAGTATAGCACATTCTGACTCTCCATTCTTGGAGACTTTAATGTTCACCACCAGCTTTCACTTTCCTCTCTATTCTTTTTTTTTTCTTTTATGTAGGAAGGACACTGGCAAAGAGCAAAAAAAATCCAATAAAAAAAAATATGCCCACTGAAATGCCAGTCCCATAAAAGGGACTGCAGTGGTCAAAAATTGATGAATAAGTGTCTTGAAACCTCCCTCTTGAAGGAATTCAAGTCATAGGAAGGTGGAAATACAGAAGCAGGCAGGGAGTTCCAGAGTTTACCAGAGAAAGGGATGAATGATTGAGAATACTGGTTAACTCTTGCGTTAGAGAGGTGGACAGAATAGGGGTCAGAGAAAGAAGAAAGTCTTGTGCAGCGAGACATGTGCATGGAGGTGTACATTCCTCACTATTTTTCTCGTCCTAAACCTTCCAAACCTTGGGTTAACACAGCCTGTTCTAGTGCTATACTCGTACATGATAAAGAGGTGGCCAACAAAAGGTACCCGAGCCTTCCATCACCAGAATCTCATGCCCTTTATATTTCTGCCCGGAACCATGCCAAGTCTGTTCTCCAACTAGCCATGCAGTTGGCAAGATCAGAAGAGCAGTTAGGATGAAAGACAGCTAGATATGCAACCTTGCGGCGGTGAGAGAGAGGCTGAAGACAGTCAGTTAGAGGAGAGGAGTTGATGAGACGAAAAACTTTTGATTCCACCCTGTCTAGAGGAGCAGTATGAGTGGAACAGAACAGAACAGAACCCTGAGGAACACCACTGTTAATAGATTTAGGAGAAGAACAGTGACCGTCTACCACAGCAGCAATAGAACGGTCAGAAAGGAAACTTGAGATGAAGTTACAGAGAGAAGGATAGAAACTGTAGGAGGGTAGTTTGGAAATCAAAGCTTTGTGCCAGACTCTATCAAAAGCTTTTGATATGTCCAAGGCAACAGCAAAAGTTTCACCAAAATCTCTAAAAGAGGATGACCAAGACTCAGTAGGGAAAGCCAGATCACCACTAGAGCGGCCTTGACGGAACCCATACTGGCGATTAGATAGAAGGTTGTGAAGTGATAGATGTTTAAGAATCTTCCTGTTGAGGATAGATTCAAAAACTTTAGGTAGGCAGGAAATTAAAGCAATAGGACGGTAGTTTGAGGGATTAGAACGGTCACCCTTTTTTAGGAACAGGTTGAATGTAGGCAAAATTCATTGATCATCCTGGTGAACTAGCCTTCAAATTTGCTATCCTCCACGACATAGAGCAATTGGTGCAACACCCTACTCGTATTTCTGACCGTCTAGGAGATACATTCCTAGCATACATATGAATAAGCATACATACA
>NC_087188.1:4568534-4571034 GCF_035594125.1 Scylla paramamosain
AATACTATTATTAATCTCCCTGCCCACGACTTCCTTCACTGTCTCCCTACCACGACTTCCTTGACTGTCACCCTATCTCACTCGCTTTAGTAGATATTCCTTCCCTATTCTACCTACTGCGCTCCTGACCCACCACACCCCATGTCCACCAAACCTCACTTAATCACACTCCTACTCCCTCTTTCAGAAAAGTTACCGTATTTTTGCTTATATTTCAGATAATCTAAACTTTAATTTTTCATGACAGATAACAAACGTTCTCGAGTAATATTTTCCAAAAAACTGATATTGTAATTTTATTACCAGTAATTAACGTTTGCTGTCTATATTTCAGGAAAGGTTTTTCTGCTTACACGTATAACAGATAATTAACGGTTTCTGTCTATGTTTCAAGTTAACAATTTTTTTATCTGTAATTGCACGTACCAAAACGTTCTTTGTTTTAATTTCCAGGTGATTTAGTACTATATTTATTATTCCATAACATTAATCCTTATGACCAATGTCAAAATGTAAACAATGTGTTTGCAACAGTCATAAAAAAAAAAAAAAACGCAGATGCAATGGCCTAGACACACACATTTTAAGCTTATGTATATATATATATATATATATATATATATATATATATATATATATATATATATATATATATATATATATATATATATATATATATATATATATATATATATATATATATATATATATATATATATATATATATATATATATATATATATATATATATATACTTTTTTCCGACAACAAAACCCCCCCAAAAAAAGAAAAAAAAAGAAAAAAAAAACACTGAAATGCCAGTCCCAGGACAGGATCCAAAGTGGTAGTCAAAAATTGAATCTACCTCCTTGAAGAAATTCAAGTCATACGAAGGTGGAAATACAGAAGCAGGCAGGGAGTTTCAGAGTTTACCAGAGAAATGGGTCAATGATTGAGAATACTGGATAACTTTTGCATTAGAGGGTGGACAGAATAGGGTTGAGAGAAAGAAGAAAGTCTTGTGCAGCATGGCCGCGGTAAGAGGGGAGGCATGCAATTAGAAATATCAGAAGAGCAGTTAGCATGAGAATAGCGGTAGAAGATTGCTAGAGAAGCAACATTGCGGCGATAAGAGAGAGGCTGAACACAGTCACTTAGAGGAGAGGAGTTAATGAGACAAAAAGCTTTTGATTCCTCACTGTCTAGAAGAGTGGTATGAATGGAACCCTCCCCTAGACATGCGAAGCATTCACCATATATGGACGGATAATGCCTTTGTACAGAGTTAGCAGCAGGGGTGGGGGAGGTGAGAAAAACTGGCAGAGACGTCTCAGAACGCCTAACTTCATAGAACCTGTTTTAGCTAGAGATGAGACGTGAAGTTTTTAGTTCAGATTATAAATAAAGGACAGGCCGAGGATGTTCAGTATAGAAGAGGGGGACAGTTCAGTGTCATTGAAGAAGAGGGGATAGTTGTCTGGAAGGTTGTGTCGAGTTGATAGATGGAGGAATTGAGTTTTTGAGGCATTGAACAATACTAAGTTTGCTCTGCCCCGATCAGAAATTTTAGAAAGATCAGAAGTCAGGCGTTCTGTGGATTCCCCAGAGTGAAATGTTTACTTCCTGAAGGGTTGGACGTCTTTGAAAAGACATGGAAAGTGCAGGGTGGTATCATCAGCGTAGAAGTGAATAGGACAAGAAGTTTGATTTAGAAGGCCATTGACGAATAATAAGAGAAGGATGACTGAATAGAACCCTGAGGAACACCACTGTAAATAGATTTAGGAGAACAGTGACCGTCTACCACAGCAGCAGTAGAACGGTCAGAAAGGAAACTTGAGATGAAGTTACAAAGAGAAGGATAGAAGCCGTAGGAGGGTAGTCTGGAGATCAAAGCTTTGCGATAGACTCTATCAAAAGTTTTTGATGTCCAAGGCAACAGCACAAGTTTCACCAAAAGAGGATGACCAAGACTCAGTATGGAAAGTCAGAAGATCACCAGTAAAGCGGTCTTGGCGGAATCCATACTGGCAATCAGATAGAATGTTATGAAATGATACATATTTAAGAATCTTCCTGTTGAGAAAAGATTAAAAACTTTAGATAGGTAGAAAATTAAAGCAATAGGACGGTAGTCTGAGGGATTAGAACAGTCATCCTTTTTAGGAACAGGCTGAATGTAGGCAAATTTCCAGCTAGAAGGAAAGATATATGTTGACAAACAGAGTTGAAAGAGTTTGACTAGGTAAGATGCAAGCACGGACGCACATTTTCGAAGAACAATAGGAGTGACCCCATCAGGTCCATTAGCCTTCCGAGGGTTAAGGACAGTGAGGGCATGGAAAGCGTCACTTTTTTTTTTTTAATAGGTAGCATGAAGTAGTCAGAGGGTGGAGGAGAGGGAGAAACAAGCCCTGAATCGTCCAAGGTAGAGTTTTTAGCAAAGGTTTGAGCAGAGAGTTGAGCTTTAGAGATCTGGTTGAAATAAAGAAGGGAAAGA
>NC_087188.1:4578534-4628534 GCF_035594125.1 Scylla paramamosain
AACTTCAGAATTGTGACCTGGGCGATTATTTCAACACTGCAAATAAGGCACATGGCCTTATAAGCATCCTTCTTTGCAGGCCCCACCCAAGGAAACTGTTTTTCCCACTCGGGCCTATATTTCTGTTCCCGTCTCGCTTTTTTTCGCTTTTTTCGGCACTGCACCACATGCCTCCTCTCTCTCCTTTCCTTTCTATTTAGACATTTTAAACGAAAACTGAAAATCCTGTCCTGCGTCGTGACGCGCGAAACTGACGACTGACTGACGACTACGAAACTATGGGACAGGGACTCGGGGAGCGGACGGACTGGTCTCAGACAAGAACGAGACCTGTTGTTCACCCGTATGGTGAGACTTGTCTCGTAAGGAAAGCAATACATCTAGCACTTTCAGGTTTTTATTTTGTTTATGAAATTTATATAAGAAATTTTGCATTACCTGATATTGATAACATTAATTTTCACTCAAATTATTGTATATTTCATAATAATATCGTACGAATTCCCAAATTATCGTATTATCGTATTATCCCATTGTACATCGTACACGGGCAAAAATTATTGTACTTAATAAATAATTATCGTACGTCTGGCAACGCTGGGTAGCGTTTTCTTTTATACCCGCCTACCAATCTCAGCGGCGGCCAGCCGCGCACTACATCGTCGCTGATTGGCTGGTTCGCTTGGTGCGCCGTCTAGCCTTAATCTTCTCATGCTCGGCAGTGCTTGTAGATCAATTGTTTGGATATTCAACCTCGGGGTTTCTTCTTTTATGTGGAGGGCTTATATATATATATATATATATATATATATATATATATATATATATATATATATATATATATATATATATATATATATATATATATATATATATATATGTAAGAAGTTGAAGTGGGCGCGCCTGCGAGAGGCTCACAGACTAGTCAGCGAGTCCCGCCAAAACGAGTCTTAAGGCCCTGGAGGTTTGTTGTTGTGGGAATTTTGGCGGGAGAGGCGAGCGAGAGAGAGACAGGGTGCAGAGTAGTGGTGGATTTGCCATTTGATTTGCAGGTATGTTATTGGGATTTGTTGTATTCTTTCATGGTGAAACAGTGTACATTGGGGGACATTATTGGGAGATAGGGTGGTGATTTGTACGCTTGGTTGGCAGGAGTTTGGTCTTGGCAGTGTGCTGTGGGACGTCAGTGAGGTGGCACCGTAGCAGATACTGTGAACTAGGAGGCTGCAGTGAGGAACTTGCTGTCCCTGGCTGCTATGGTGTTAGTACCGCCGTGCATGGAGGAAGAGCTGCAGTACTTCAGGGTAGTGGTAGTGGCGTACCTTCAGCGCGTTGGGTCGGTGTGCGGTTGGGCCTATAGGGTGTGAGGGTCCTGGGGGTACTGGTTAGGGTGGGACTGTCAGTGGCATATAACATTTCTTGTGTTGGTGCGTGAAGTGTTTATTTCTCCTGTTTATTTGTATGTGGATTTACCCATTTTCTCATGGGATCAGGTATTTTGGAGTGCCAGCAGTGTGGCCTCTAAGAGTGTTAAGCACTCATATTTTATTTGTGTTTTCTTTATTATGTACTCATTTGTGTTTTCTTTATTATGTATTCAATCATTAAATTTTTAAATTGTGGCCCAGGTTTCTGTGAACCTAAGCAGGAGGTTTAAATTAATCAGTGGGTTCTTGTGGTGAGTGCTTGGTGAGCCTAATTAAGGTAGGTTAACTGTGCCCTAGTTTTGCACTCATTACAATTGGTAGCAGAGCGTAGTTCTATGCCCTTTTGGGGAAATTGTTTCAAACTCCTGCTTGGGTCCAGTGCTTTTGGCAAAATCCACTTAAGTGTTAGTGTGGCACTACTCCTGCACAATGGAGGATTTGTTGTGTTTGGGTGATGTTGATGGCCAAGGTGTAGCTGGGGTTAAAGTTGAGTGCAAGGAGGAGAGCAGGGAGGTGGAAGTGACCCCAGAGGTAGTTGATAAATTAATCAGTAGCAATGCTCAGTTATCCCAAGCAGTGGCACAACTGTGTAATAAGTTTGACCAAATGGGGCACATGCAAAACATGGTGTGGTCACGTCCTGTGCCCACTATTGGAAAATTCTCTGGAAGGGTACGGAGGGCCAGTGAGTTGGATGACTGGGTAGAGGATGCCACAGAGAAAATAAAGCAGCTGGGATTACAGGGCTCTGAGGGAGTGTCATACCTGTGTGGGTTCTTGGAAGGCCCAGCCCGTCGAAGGGTCCGCAACAGTACTGTGAAGACTGTGTCTGACCTTTTTGATTGTTTGAGGTCTGCTTTTGGACCAGAACTGAATTATACAGACTTAGAAAAACAGCTGCATGCTCGGGTTCAACAGCCAGGTGAAGGAGTGTGGGAATTTGCTGATTCTCTGGGTGTTATTGTGGATAAAATGTACAAAGTGAGAGACAAGGGAGATAAAGAACGGCAATGGCTGCTAACTACATGGTTCTGTAGGAATTTGAGAGACAGAAAAGTAGGAGTGAAGTTGGGAAAATGGTGGGAAAAGCACCAGCCTGTGAAGTGGGAGGACATGGTTCAGCGAGCAGCAGACCAAGTGAGTGAGGCTGAGCGGATTGTGAAGGAAGAAGCAGAGTTAGTGAGTGGGAAAAAGCCAGAGAGAGTTGTGAGGAGTACCCTTTCTTCACCATCTTGCTCCTTGTGTGGACAACATGGACACTTGGGATATCAGTGTGAACGGTTCAAGGAGTTGGTGTCCAAGACAGCGGGAAACGGGAGTCCTTGAGAACAAGGGGCCAGCTCTCAAGGCCTGACGACAGGGCCCCCACTACAGCTCAGATAAGGAGTGTGACTAATGTGACCGAGGAACGGAATGATGTAAAAAGAGGGAAAGTTAAGTTGTTTGGAAAGACTCTGAGGATAGATGCGTTGGTGAATGGTATACCTGTAAGTGCTATGGCTGATTCTGGTGCTGAGGTCAGTCTGGTGACAGAGGAATGGTACAAACAGCACCTCCTCCCCAAGCAAGCTGTGATCTATGGGATGGACATTCGGATTACAGATGCAAATGGGAGGGAAATTCCCTGTTTGGGTTATGTGAAGGTGAATGTGGAAATTGAGGGAAAAAGTGTTAAAGACTGTGGACTTTTTGTGAAAGGTGGTGGTGGGGAGAGTGGTGTGGTGCAGGGCACTACATTGCCAGTGTTGTTTGGGATGAATGTGTTGAAGGGAGCCGTGCACCTGGGGCTAACTGAGAAGTGGGGCAGGTGTGTCCGTGCCATTGAGGCAAAATTGAGGGTGACACAACAGCCTCTGGGGTTTGCTGTAATTCAGCAGCAACAGGATTTAGTAATCCCGGCTGGTACCAGAAGAATAATGAGAGTGTTTGTGGAAAGTTTACAGGAAGTAGATGTAGATAGTGTGGTGTTGGAGCCCTTAGTGCCTGGTGAGGGCTACTGGGTGCCTGAAGGTTTGTGTATATTTCCCAGTTATACCAGAGTGGTTAAGGGTGAAGGATGGCTGTCAGTGGGTAACCTGGGACAAGCAGATGTGCAATTCAGGCCACAGTGGAAGGTAGCCAAAGTTTCTCATGGAAGGGAGGTTACTGTGGGAAGAGCTCACACACACACAGTAGCTCAGACTGCACCTCCTTCAGTGGTTAAGGAGTTCAAGGACAGACTAGGGGTGCAGGTGGATGAGAGTCAGCTTGATTCAGCACAGTTGGAGAGACTGGATGGATTGATCCATGAGTACGGAGATGTGTTTGCTGAAAACGAGCAGGATTTGGGATGTGCTACTGGAGTGGAGCATGAAATTCACCTCAATAGTGCAGTGCCCATTCGCCTTCCATACAGACATATTCCTCCCCCATGTATCACTGAGGTTAAAGCTCATGTAAAGGGACTGTTGGAACAGGGAGTGATAGAGGAGAGTGTGAGCCCATATGCAGCCCCAATAGTGATGGTGAGGAAGAAAGATGGTTCGCTGCGACTTTGTGTTGATTATCGAAGGCTGAACGAGGTGACAGTGAAAGATGCCTTCCCATTACCAAGGGTACAAGACACACTAGATGCATTAGCCGGGGCGCAGTATTTTTCTTCTTTTGATTTAGCTGCAGGTTATCATCAGATTCTTGTGCGGGCAGAAGACCGGCCCAAGACTGCTTTTGTAACACCATTTGGCCATTATCAATATGTGCGCTGTCCTATGGGGTTATCCAATAGCCCAGCAACATTCCAAAGGTTTATGGAGTATGTGTTTAGCGATCAGGTTTTTGTGACTCTTTTGGTGTATCTGGATGATTTGTTGGTGTTTGCTCGGAGTGTGGATGAGCATCTGGATAGACTGGAGGGAATGTTGAAGCTTTTGAGGAAACATGGGCTGAAGTTGAAACCTTCCAAATGCCACATACTAAAGCCCCAGGTTAGGTACCTTGGATTTATCATTTCTAAGGAGGGAATTAATACAGACCCAGAGAAAATACGGGCTGTACAGGAGTGGCCAGTTCCGCGCACTGTTAGGGAGGTCAGGGCATTTGTCGCATTCTGCTCCTTTTACAGAAGGTTTGTGAAAAATTTTGCGAAGGTGGCTGCTCCGTTGCATGCTTTGATGAGTGGTGATTCTAAGGCAGCAGTGAGTGATTATTGGGGGAAGGATGAGGCCAGAGCATTTGCCTTGTTGAAAGAGAAGTTAAGTCAGGCTCCAGTGTTGAAAAGTGCAGATTACAGCAAGCAGTTTGTGGTGGAGACAGATGCTAGCTTTGAAGGACTGGGAGCAGTTTTATCTCAGGAGCATGATGGGAGGTTGCATCCGGTGGCTTTTGCAAGTAGAGGTCTCAGAAAGTCAGAGCGGAACATGAGCAATTACAGCTCTAGGAAGTTGGAGCTGTTGGCTCTGAAGTGGGCAGTGACAGAGCAGTTTAAGCACTATCTGGTGGGTGGACATTTTATAGTGCTGACGGATAATAATCCACTGGCACATTTGAACTCTGCCAAGCTTGGGGCAGTGGAGAGTAGGTGGCTGGGTGACTTGGGAAGGTTTGATTTTGAGGTGAAATACCGGCCAGGGAAGGAGAATGGTAACGCGGATGGATTGTCGAGGAGGCCCCAGGAATTGATTGAGGGAGGGGAGGAAGAGAAGGAGATATGGGAAACCAGTCCTAACACCTCGGTGAAAGGGGTGGCTGTGATGCAGGTATGGCGTGGTGCCAGTAAGGAGCAGCTTAGGGATATGCAACAGTCTTGTCCAGTTGTAGGGAAGTTGTGGAGACAAATGATTGGTAGAGTGAGGCCAGCAGAACTAAGGCAGTTGCTACAAGTAGAGGAGTTTAGGCAATGGTGGAGAGTGAGAGGGTCCCTCATTATGAGGCATGGGGTGATCTACTGGCGTGGAAGGGAGACAGATTCTAGGAAGTGGAAAGTGGTGTTGCCAGTGAATCAGAGACAAGAAGTGCTTAAAGCCGCTCATGATCAGTGGGGTCATCAAGGGGTTGCTAGAACAACGTCACTAGTGAAGGATAGGTTTGCTTGGCCAGGACTACATGAAGACATCAAATTGTATGTGGCAAAGTGCAAAGTCTGTGTCATGGGGAAGGAGGAGGGTGTGCGGGCCAAGACTAAGTTGGGTACGTTGGAAGCCAACCGCCCCTGGGAAGTGTTGGCTGTTGACTTCACTTTGCTGGATCCGGCCAGGGATGGCAAGGAAAATGTATTGGTGGTGACGGATGTGTTTAGCAAGTTTGCCCTGGCCTTTCCTACTAAAAACCAAAAGGCAAGCACAGTAGCCAAGATCTTGGTGGAGGAGATTTTTCACCGTTTTGGTTGCCCAGAAAGGGTACATAGTGACCAGGGTAGGAATTTTGAGGGAAAGTTAGTGCAGGAACTATGCAAGTATTACCATGTAGCCAAGTCTCGTACCACCCCGTATCACCCTCAAGGAAATGGGATCTGTGAGAGGTTTAACCGCACCTTACATGGGATGTTAGTTACCCTTGGTCAGGAACAGCGGGAGCATTGGCCTAGGCACTTGTCAAGCCTCACTGCCATCTATAATACCACACCCCATGCTGTCACTGGTTTTTCACCCCATTATTTGTTGTTTGGTGTGGAGCCCCATTTACCTTTGGATAGGTTCTGTGAGGAAACTGATAGTGAGCCTACTAACCATAGCATGTGGATTAGGAAGCTCAGAGAGACACAGGAGGCTGCTTGGAAAGCAGCTAAGTTGAACATCAAGAGTTACCACAATACCAATAGGTGGAAGCGTCAGGAGCAAGGAAAAGCAGAGCCATTGAGGGTGGGACAAAGAGTGTTGCTAAGGGACAATGCAGTACTAGGTAGGAGGAAGATTCAGCCTAAGTTTGCAGCTGAGGTGTGGGAAGTTGAGGAGGTGTTGGATGGGGTGAGTGGGGTGTATAGGGTCAGACCAGAAGGTGAGTCCGGCTGTAGTAAGGTGTTACATCGCAGTAACTTGCGTCCTTGGAATGGCAGTGAGGGCCATGCAGGGACAAGTAATGAAGTGCCAGCAGGGACAAGTAATGAAGGGCCAACAGAGGAGGAAGAAGTAGAAATGCCAGATATGACAGAAGTGTTAAAGCGCTTTGGGTTTCCAGAACCGGACTCAGAGGAACAAGTGGACTCAGTGGTTGAGCAGGAGGGAGAGGATGCCCTAGGGCCTGGTGAAGAGCCAGATGAACAGAGTGGTGAAGGCTCAGAGCAGGTTAAAGGGGTTCAGGCCCCTCAACTCAGGAGGTCTAGTAGGATTGCTGAAAGGGGTGCAACGGGTTCGTCTTGTGTTGGCTGTGGGGATTGTGCATGAGGGCATGCACAAAGTTCAGGGGGGTGAGTGTAAGAAGTTGAAGTGGGCGCGCCTGCGAGAGGCTCACAGACTAGTCAGCGAGTCCCGCCAAAACGAGTCTTAAGGCCCTGGAGGTTTGTTGTTGTGGGAATTTTGGCGGGAGAGGCGAGCGAGAGAGAGACAGGGTGCAGAGTAGTGGTGGATTTGCCATTTGATTTGCAGGTATGTTATTGGGATTTGTTGTATTCTTTCATGGTGAAACAGTGTACATTGGGGGACATTATTGGGAGATAGGGTGGTGATTTGTACGCTTGGTTGGCAGGAGTTTGGTCTTGGCAGTGTGCTGTGGGACGTCAGTGAGGTGGCACCGTAGCAGATACTGTGAACTAGGAGGCTGCAGTGAGGAACTTGCTGTCCCTGGCTGCTATGGTGTTAGTACCGCCGTGCATGGAGGAAGAGCTGCAGTACTTCAGGGTAGTGGTAGTGGCGTACCTTCAGCGCGTTGGGTCGGTGTGCGGTTGGGCCTATAGGGTGTGAGGGTCCTGGGGGTACTGGTTAGGGTGGGACTGTCAGTGGCATATAACATTTCTTGTGTTGGTGCGTGAAGTGTTTATTTCTCCTGTTTATTTGTATGTGGATTTACCCATTTTCTCATGGGATCAGGTATTTTGGAGTGCCAGCAGTGTGGCCTCTAAGAGTGTTAAGCACTCATATTTTATTTGTGTTTTCTTTATTATGTACTCATTTGTGTTTTCTTTATTATGTATTCAATCATTAAATTTTTAAATTGTGGCCCAGGTTTCTGTGAACCTAAGCAGGAGGTTTAAATTAATCAGTGGGTTCTTGTGGTGAGTGCTTGGTGAGCCTAATTAAGGTAGGTTAACTGTGCCCTAGTTTTGCACTCATTACATATATATATATATATATATATATATATATATATATATATATATATATATATATATATATATATATATATATATATATATACGAGTATATATATGAATAAAAAAAACTGCCCACTTATTGCCAGTCCTCATACAGATCTCAGATAGAATAATAAAAAAATAGAGGATAAGTTTCTTGAAACCTCCCTCTTGAAAGAATCCAAAAATCCAAGTCATAGAAAGGAGGAAATACAGAAGCAGACAGGAAGTTCCAGAGTTCAACAGAAAAAGGGCTTAATGACTGAAAATACTGGTTAACTCTTGAATTAAAGAGGTGAACAGGACAGAGATGAGAAATAGGACGATAAGAAGAAAAGCTTTTGATTCTACCCTGTCTAAAATAGCGATATGAGTGGAAGCCAGCATATATGTGAAACATATAGACCCCTGTACAGAGTCAGTAGCTGAAGGGGTGAGAAAAATGGCGGAGACGAATACGAACTCCTAACTTCATAAAAGCTGTATTGATAGAGACGAAATGTTTCAAGTTTAGAATATAAATAAAGGATAGACCGAAGATGTTCACTGTAGAAGAAGGGAACAGTTAGGTATCATTGAAGAAGATGGGATAATTACCTGGAAGGTTGTGTCTAGCAGAATGATAGAGGAATTGAAATTTTAAGGCACTGAACATAGTTAATTGACCCTTCACAATGGAGTCAGCGTCCTCGTCGTCACCCGTATCTGAAAGAATCTAGAAGCGGTTATGACATTTATTCATCGTAATGGTGCTCCTCTTGGGGCTCACGTTGTTTCTAACAACTAGGAAATCTTCCTGTGTGGGAACAGTTGCATTAGTAGCGTCAGGAGCTCTCGGGGAGGGAAGCGAGGCGTTGGATGGTGTTGCTCCCATGTTAAGCGAGACGAATTCTTGCAATGATTCCAGCTTCGTAGTTAGGGTGTCTATTCGTTTGTGCAATGTAGTCACGTCTTCCGACATCTTTTCCTTTATCTGGCAAAATCTACAAAAAAAAATTATTTATGTCAGCAAACATGGTGGGACTAAACGTTCCGGAGCAGTTAGCGCAGGTTATCTGTAGTGCCATGGTGAATTATGTTCTGTAATTTGTAGAATAAATATTAATATAGGGAATTAAATAAAGTTTCTGATAGCAGAAAGGACGTTAATAAACTATAATGTAAATTAAATATTAATTAATCTGAATGAAAGGAAAACATGTGTAGCCAAAAAGTTGGTACGACCGCCAAAACCTGTAAGGCCAATAATTTGGCTCGGGGTCAATCTCCGGGTCTATTCTGAGCTTGATGTGTTTTGGCTAAGTCGATGCGTCCTGTATCCAGACCTACTATTGGCCCATTGTTTCTACCAGCTGGTGCAGCACATCAATCACAGGACGGCTTTATTTTTATGAGATAAAGTAAAATGTCTACACGTTGCTTTACCCGCGAGTGAGTGCGTTGGTGGTACATTTATACGATCATATCTCAGTGATTTAGATATGAAATAACTAATAGTGATATATCTCTATATATAGATACATGAGTGTTTCAGGGACCATATATCTATATATAACAGACAAGACAGTGCTGCTTCATATTTAGTTGACACAAAAAGAAAAAGACATATTTTTCAGGTTTATGGGCAGTTATCTATATATATATATATATATATATATATATATATATATATATATATATATATATATATATATATATATATATATATATATATATATATATATATATGAGTATTTGACTTTTTCTCTAGTTTTATGAAATAAATTATATCAATAGTCTTAGGTTTCTATTCTAAACATAGAAAATTTATTCTCATTCCTAAATAATTGTTATATGTGTACTAAATATATAACAAAGCAAAACACCATTTGAGTTTGATATACTGATATAATACATACATTTGTAATACTGTAATCTAAATTTGAATTATTTCTTTTACATGACAGTTATAATTCTCTTCCTATTTTTTTTTCTTACTCTGCACTCTTATACACGCTTGTCATGTCAATTAACCCTACATGTACCTCATTTTTTTCCAGGCACCCAGTGAAAAAAAAAAGGATCATATACCCAGGCGTTCACATATTATTACATAATATGTAGACATATTATCATTAAAAATCTTCTCATGCCTCATCGTAACGTACTACTTATGACTGAAGGTCAACTCACGTTTTTTTCTCCAGTAGCTTCACTTACTGGAGTATGCGATGGCAACGAGGCCATGATAGGAAAAGGATGGCAACAGGACAAAAAAACGTCAGCAGTATGTAGGCAGTCTCCGCTAAGCGCTGAACTGTGGTGTAGTTGTGCATCGTGGGGCTGTCCTGCAGTTCATCTGTAGAATAATTAATCTTCATAATATGTCACAATAAGGCACATATTTCTCACTAGCAGAGTGAGAATAAGTTTAGATATAAAGTTATTTTCATCCCAATAAGAAGCACGATTTAAAGTTCGCAGTTTCAGATAATATTATCTGGAATTTTTTAAACAACCAGAGAAATTTGCTCCCTGTAATAAGAAAAAAAGTCTTACATATTTGCTCGCCAAATTATTTTACACATGCCTAGTCATTTTATTTATTTATTTATTTTTTTATTTTACACTTGCCTGGTCCTCTATCTCTCTCTCTCTCTCTCTCTCTCTCTCTCTCTCTCTCTCTCTCTCTCTCTCTCTCTCTCTCTCTCTCTCTCTCTCTCTCTCTCTCTCTCTCTCTCTCTCTCTCTCTCTCTCTCTCTCTTAATCAAATCAGAGTTCTTTTAATGTTTTAGAATCAGTTTCGCACACTTAGTTCAGAAATGCATTCTTTATTTATTCATTTATTTTTTTTTACATAAGGATTTGAAAAAAAAATCCAGATATTTTTCTGCTTTAATTTAAATGGTATTTATGTATTATAGTTTTGTGCTAACTTTGCATTTTTTAAAAAATTATTATTTAAAGTATACAGGCTGATAATTCAAGTAACCAAAAGTCCAAAATCCAGCCTTTGAGTTTTTTTTGTAATTTATGTGGAAGGTAACTTTCAAATAGCCAAAAAAGAATTGTAGATTGATGAGGACGTCACACTGTGATTGATTTGAAGTCAAATTGGCTCTTCAACCCTCACATCTTACGAAATATGTTACGAAACATGTTACAAAATATGTATTCAAAACCTATGAAATTGCAGTGTTTGTCATTTGGTGTTCCGATGATGTGAAAGGAAGGGGCAAAATCACCACATATTGTATTAAATCCAAAGGGCATCAGCCGCAAGATCATTCATCCTTTTTCTGTGGTAAACTAGAACTCCCTGCGTGCTTCCATATCCACTCCTTCCTAAGACTTGAAAGTGTTCAACAGGGAGGTGTCAAGACAGTTATCCTCTTTTTTTTTTTTTCAATGTAGGAGGGACACCGGCCAAGGGCAACAAAAATCCAGTAAAAAATAAAAAAAAAAGCCAACTAAATTGCTGGTCACCAATAGGGTCCGAAGCAGTAGTAAAAAATTGAAGGATAAATGTTTTGAAGTCATAGGAAGGTGGAAATACAGAAGCAGAAAGGGAGTTCGAGAGTTTACCAGAAAACGGGATAAAAGGTCGAGAATACTGGTTAACTCTTGCATTAGAGAGGTGAAAAGAATAGGGATGAGAGAAAGAAGAAAGTCTTGTGCAGCGAGGCCGCGGGAAGAGGGGAGGCAAACAAGATTAGAAGAGCAGTTAGCATGAAAATAGAAGTAGAAGATAACAAGAGATGCATCATTGCTGCAAAGAGAAAGAGGCTGAAGACAGTCAGAGGAGAGTTCATGAGATAAAAAGCTTTTGATTCCACCATGCCTAGAAGAGCGGTATGAGTGGAATCCCCACCAGGCATGTGAACCATACCCCATACAATGTATGGGGTATGGTTCACATGCCTGGTGGGGATTCCATGTATGGCATACATGGACGGATAAGGCCCCCTGTACAGAGGTAGCAGCTAGGGCGTGAGAAAAACTGGCGGAGACGTTTCAGAGCACCTAACTCCATTGAAGCTGTTTTAACTAGAGATGAGATATGAAGTTTCCAGTTTATATAATAAGAAAAAGACAGACCGAGGATGTTCAGTGTAAAAGAAGGGGGCATTTGAGTGTCATTGAAGATGAGGGAATAATTGTCTGGAAGGTTGTGTTGAATTGATAGAAGGAGGAATTGGGTTTTTTGAGACACTGAACAATACCAAGTTTGCTCTGCCCCAATCAAAAAATTTAGAGAGATCAGGAGTCAGGCGTTCTGTAGCTTCCCTGCATGAACTGTTTACTTCCTGAAGGGTTGAACGTCTACGAAAAGACGTGGAAAACTGCATGGTGGTATCATCAACGTAGGAGTGGATAGGACAAGAAGTTTGGTTTAGAAAATCATTGATGAATAATAGGATGATGAATAATAGGAAGAGAGTGGGTGACAACAAAGAAATCTGAGGAGCACCACTGTTAATAAATCTAGAAGAACAGTGACCGTTTATCAGAGCAGCAATATAACGGTCAGAAAGAAACTTGAGATGAAGTTAGAAAGAATGATAGAAACGGTAAGATGGTAGTCTGGAAATCAAAGCTTTCTGTCAGACTCTATCAAAGGCTTTTCATAAGTCTAAGGTAACAGCAAAAGTTTCACCAAAATCTCTAAAAGACGATGACCAAGACTGAGGAAAGCCAGATCACCAGTAGAACGGCCTTGACAGAATCCATATTCGTGATCAGATAGAAGGTTGTTAAGTGATAGATGTTTAATCTTTCTGTTGAGGATAGATTAAAAATCTTTAGATAGGCAGAAAATTAAAGCAATAGGACGGTAGTTTGAGGGATTAGAACGGTCACCCTTTGTAGGAACAGGCTGAATGTAGAAAAATTTCCTCCAAGAAGAAAAGGTAGATGCTGACAGGCAGAGTTGAAAGAGTTTGATTAGACAAGATACAAGCACGTATGTGCAATTTTGGAGAGCAATAGAAAGGACTCCATCAGGAATATAAGTTTATGCAAGCGAGGGCATGGAAAAGATAATTGCAAAGAATTTTAATAGTAGGGGGCAGTAGGCACGTGCCGAAATGATAATTATTTCCAGTGAGGTCTAAAGCACTGGATCAGGGGGTGCTGTGTGTGGGCACGAGATGAGGTTAAGTTGTTGCGTACATAAACGCAATATCCAGGTTTGGATTGAAAATGAGGATAGAGAAAGTAGGTGGAAACAGAAAAGGGGCTACTGTCAGTTGCCTCAGACATCTGAGTTTCAGTGAGGAAAAGAAGATGAGGTTTAAAAGAGGAGAGGTAGTATTCTACAGATTGAAAAACTGGATCTTAGACCGCGAATGTTGCAGAAATTAATGATGAAAATGTTGAGGGGGTTGTGAAGACACTTAGGGTCGTTGTCAGAAGAGCAGTCCGGCCTGGGGACATTTGTGGTCCCCTCCGAGGTTGGTGTAGGAGTCGCCACGATAATTTTGAAATTTTGAGTGAAGGGTATGTGTGTTATTAGGTGACTGTAGTTTTGTGTGGAGGAAGAGAGTTGTCTTTAAATTTTTTACTGTCCCCTTGTGTTGTGAGACAGAAAGGGAAACGTTCAGTGAGGTCACAGCTGGGTTTAATGATAAGTTCACAGCACCACCTGATCCAGTGCTTTAGACCTCATTGGGAGCAATTATCGTTTCAGCAGGTGCCTACTGCCTCCTTGCCTAGTCAAACTCTTTGAACTCTGTCTGTCAACATCTACCTTTCCTTCTTGCTGGAAGTTTGCCTACATTCAGCATGTTCCTAAAAAGGATGACCGTTCTAATCCCTCAAACTACCGTCCTATTGCTTCAATTTCCTGCCTATCTAAAGTTTTTGAATCTATCCTCAACAGGAAAATTCTTAAATATCTATCACTTCACAACCTTCTATCTGATCGCCGGTATGGGTTCCGTCGAGGCCGCTGTACTAGTGATCTAGGTTTCCTTACTGAGTCTTGGTCATCCTCTTTTAGAGATTTTGGTGAAACTTTTGCTCTTCCCTTGGATATATCAAAAGCTTTTGATAGTGGCTGCCACAAAACTTTGATTTCCAAACTATCCTCCTACGACTTCTCTCTCGACCTCTTCTCCTTCTCTCTGTTAACTCAAGATCGTGGAGGTAAAAAAAAAAAAGGTAAAAAAGGTCGTGGAGGATAGCAAAGTAAAAGGGTATTTCATCAGGATGGTCAGTAAAGGGAGTGGAAAGCCAAAGCTGGTGGTGAACATCTCCAAAAATGGAGGTCTCCGCAAATGCCAAGTCTGTTCTCCAACTAGCCAAAAACTCCTTCATTAACAGAAAATGTCAAAACCTTTCAAGATCTAACTCCCCTCGTGATTTCTGACATCTAGCCAAAAATATCTCCAATATCTTTGCTTCTTCTTTCCCTCCTCTATTTCAACTAGATGGCACCACTGCTATCACATCTATTTCTATAGCTGAACTCTTTGCTCATACCTTTGCTAAAAACTCTACCTTGGACGATTCTGGGCTTGTTCCTCCCTCTCCTCCACCCTCTGACCCCTTCATGCCACCTATTAAAATTCTTCGCAATGATGTTTTCCATGCCCCCGCTGGCCTAAACCTTCGGAAGGCTTATGGACCTGATGGGGTCCCTCCTATTGTTCTCCGAAACTGTGCCTCCGTGCTTGCACCCTTGCCTAGTCAAACTCTTTCAGCTCTGTCTGTCAACATCTACCTTTCCTTCTTGCTGGAAGTTTGCCTACATTCAACCTGTTCCTAAAAAGGGTGACCGTTCTAATCCCTCAAACTACCGTCCTATTGCTTTAATTTCCTGCCTATCTAAAGTTTTTTTTTTTTTTATCTATCCTCAACAGGAAGCTTCTTAAACATCTATCACTTCACAACTTTCTATCTGATCGCCAGTATGGGTTCCGTCAAGGCCGCTTTACTGGTGATCTTCTGGCTTTCCTTACTGAGTCTTGGTCATCCTCTTTTAGAGATTTTGGTGAAACTTTTGCTGTTGCCTTGGACATATCAAAAGCTTTTGATAGAGTCTGACACAGAGCTTTGATTTCCAAACTACCCTCCTACGGTTTCTATCCTTCTATCTGTAACTTCATCTCAAGTTTCCTTTCTGACCGTTCTATTGCTGCTGTGGTAGACGGTCACTGTTCTTCTAAATCTATTAACAGTGGTGTTCCTCAGGGTTCTGTCCTGTCACCCACTCTCTTTTTATTATTCATTAATGATCTTCTAAACCAAACTTCTTGTCCTATCCACTGCTACGCTAATGATACCACCCTGCACTTTTCCACGTCTTTTCATAGACGTCCAACCCTTCAGGAGGTAAACATGTCACGCAGGGAAGCCACAGAACGCCTGACTTCTGATCTTTCTAAAATTTCTGATTGAGGTAGAGCAAACTTGGTATTGTTCAATGCCTCAAAAACTCAATTCCTCCATCTATCAACTCGACACAACCTTCCAGACAACTATCCCCTCTTCTTCAATGACACTCAATGTCCCCGTCTTCTACACTGATCATCCTCGGTCTGTCCTTTACTTATAATCTGAAATGGAAACTTCACATCTCATCTCTAGCTAAAACAGTTTCTATGAAGTTAGGTGTTCTGAGACGTCTCTGCCAGTTTTTCTCACCACCCCAGCTGCTAACTCTGTACAAGGGCCTTATCCGTCCATGTATGGAGTATGCTTCACATGTCTGGGGGGGTTCCACTCATACTGCTCTTCTAGGCAGGGTGGAATCAAAAGCTTTTCCTTTCATCAACTCCTCTCCTCTAACAGACTGTTTTCAGTTTCTTTCTCACCGCCGCAATGTAGCATATCTAGCTGTCTTCTACCGCTATTTTCATGCTAACTGCTCTTCTGATCTTGCTAACTGCATGCCTCCCTTCCATCCGTGGCCTCGCTGCACAAGACTTTCATCTTTCTTTCACCCCAATTCTGTCCACCTCTCTAACTCAAGAGTTAACCAGTACTCTCAATCATTCATCCCTTTCTCTGGGAAACTCTGGAACTCCCTGCCTGCTTCTGTATTTCCACCTTCCTAGGCCTTCAATTCCTTCAAGAGGAAGGTTTCAAGACACTTATTCATCAATTTTTGACCAATGCTTTGATCCTTTTATTGGACTGGCATTTCAGTGGGGATTTTTTTTATTAGATTTTTGTTGCTCTTGGCCAGTGTCCTTCCTACATAAAAAAAAAAAAAATGGGAAGAGCGTCAGAATGTGCTTCACTTTGGAAATTAAGTAGTCAAAAAATTTCTTATAGTCAAAGAAGTTAGGTGAGAGGTATACAGCACAGATGAATTTAGTTTGAGAGTGACTCTGTAGTCGTAGCCAGATGGTAGAAAACTCTGGAAGATTCAAGAGTGTGGGGACGAGAGCAGTTACGTCGTTGCGCACATTAACGCAACATCCAACTTTGGATTGAAAATGAGGAAGGGGAAAATAGGAGGGAAAAGAAAAGGGGCTATCATTTGTCTCAGACACCTTTTTTTTTCAGTAAGGAAAAGAAAATGAGGTTTAGTAGAGGAAAGAGATGTTCTACATATTGAAAATTAGATCTACGACCGCGAATGTTGCAGAAGTTAATGGAGAAAAAGTTGTCAAGACACTTAGGGTTGATACCAGAAGAGCAGTCCGACATGGGGTTATTTGCGGTCCTACCCAAGATGGGGATTTTGAGTGCAGGGTGTGTGTGCGTGTAATTAGGTGTTTGTAGTTTTGTGTGAAGGAAGAGAGTTGTCTTTAGAGGGCAGGGTGTGATTGATCCTTTGTGTTGTTGTGAGACATAAAAGGAAACGTTCAGTGAGGTCCAAGGTGGGTTTAATGATAAGTTTACAGCGTCCCCTTGTCCAGTGCTTTAGACATTAATGGGAGTAATTATCGTTTCGGCAGGTGCCTACTGCTTCCTCTGTTTTTATAGATTTTATTTATTTATTTATTTATTTTTTATTATTCTATTTGGCGTCTCTATGGGAAATGACATTCAAGTGTGCCTTTTTTTATTCATTTTTTGTTCCCCTTGACCAATATATGAAAAAAAATTGATAATAATAATAATAATAATAATAATAATAATAATAATAATAATAATAATAATAATAATAATAATAATTGAATAAATAAATAAAATAAAAAAAATATGGTGTTCCATCAGCCACGAAACTAATCTCCCAGGGTCAAGATAGTGTTATTATAGAGTCTCTCAACATGATAACGTTGTCCGACTCTAAGGATGAAAATACGACTAATGTAGACGAGTCTAGTGTATTCAGATCCCTAGAGAAAGACCAACTGGTGCCACTGAGCCAAACTGATCTAAGTAACCTGATCCGAGTCTTGACCTGCCGAAGAAGTCTTCATATTGACATGAAAACCAAGAGATTGAGTTCTAAAAATTGTTGTTGCATCTCTAACCTAACCGTATTAACGTGTTTAAAGTACAGTATGATCTTACAGAACAGAGGTATTTCGTCGTCACAGCGACCAGTAAGTCCAATGGGATTTTTCTGTACAACAGGAAAAGTTTGCTTCGATCCTTGCCGCACACTCACAATGAGGAAAATTACACCATGGAACGTCTGCAGTCCGTTCAAATATACAAAAACCATGGTTGCTCTGTAGAGGTCTTAAAGTAGCTATCGTAGGTGCTATCGTAGGTTAATGCTGCATACCTACATACCATCATCTTGGTGACTGCAATGTCATGGTAGAAACTGACAGAACAGGCGCACCGGACATCATTCGGTCTTTCGGAAAAGTGAATACACAGAATGAGACAGCCTTGTAGAGTTTATGTAAGATACGGTATGAATGTCTTTTTTCTTTTTTTTCAAATTCAATTTAATTTAATTTCGATTTTATTTATTTATTTATTTTTACTTATTCATTTATTTTTATTTATTTATTTATTTATTTATCATTATTATTATTTTCTTTTTAGGACAGACGGATGCGTGTTCAAAGCGATCACAAATTACGGTGAGTTTTGCGGCAGATGCTCTGGGTCAAATTATGCAGAAAAATTGAAGGCTTCTCGCCATGCTGATCACTGAAGGAATGTTGTGGAAGTAACTGGTTGTGAACACCAAAAGATGGCAATTGCATTATGCATCTTTGAGAAACACTAATCTTGTATTATGTCTTACGTATGTAGATGGTAAGAAAGGATGCAAGGAAGCAGATCGATACCGCAACACTGGCCAAGGACCTTCCTTCTCCCCAAAGGCCTGGTGTCCTGAGACCACGCCCAATTGGAAACTGAAACATGAAAATTATAATCAAAACATAATCCTGTCTTTCAACTATTCTTTTATAAGTTATGTAAATTCTTATTTCTATCGGTGTGTCTTATTGAAAAAAGAATTTATTTACTTATTTATTTATTTATTTGCTCTATATATTGTCACGGACCACGCGCCAATCTGAATAAGTAGAAATACATTATATATATATATATATATATATATATATATATATATATATATATATATATATATATATATATATATATATATATATATATATATATATACATATAATATATATTTTTTTTATGTAGGAGGAACACTGGCCAAGAGCAAAAAAAATCCGATAAAAAAAAAATGCCCACTGAAATGCCAGACCCATAAAAAGGTTCCAAAGCGGTAGTCAAAAATTGACTACCGCCTCAAACCTCCCTCTTGAAGGAATTCAAGTCATAGGAAGGTGAAAATACAGAAGCAGGCAGGGAGTTCCAGAGTTTACCAGAGAAAGGGATGAATGACTGAGAATACTGGTTAACTCTTGCGTTAGAGAGGTGGACAGAATAGGGGTGAAAGAAAGAAGAAAGTCTTGTGCAGCGAGGCCACGGGAGGAGGAGAGGCATGCAGTTAGCAAGATCAGAAGAGCAGTTAGCATGAAAATAGCAGTAGAAGACAGCTAGAGATGCAACATTGCGGCGATGAGAGAGAGGCTGAAGACAGTCAGTTAGAGGAAAGTAGTTGATGAGACGAAACGCTTTTGATTCCACCCTGTCTAGAAGAGCAGCATGAGTGTAACTCCCCCAAACATTTGAAGCATACTCCATACATGGACGGATAAGGCCCATGTACAGAGTTAGCAGCTAGGGTGGGGGAGGGTGAGAAAAAACAGGCAGAGACGTCTCAGAACACCTAACTTCATAGAAGCTGTTTTAGCTAGAGACGAGATGTGAAGTTTCCAGTTCAGATTATAAGTAAATGACAGACCGAGCATGTTTAGTGTAGAAAAGGGGGACAGTTGAGTGTCATTGAAGATGAGAGGATAGTTATCTGGAAGGTTGTGTCGAGTTGATAGATGGAGAAATTGATTTTGAGACATTGAACAATACCAAGTTTGCTCTGCCCCAATCAGAAATTTTAGAAAGACCAGAAGTCATGCGTTCTGTAACTTCCCTGCGTGAAATGTTTACTTCCTGAAGGGTTAGACGTCTATGAAAAGTGAAGGATGGTATCATTAACGTAGGAGTGGATAGGACAAGAAGTTTGGTTTAGAAGATCATTAATGAAGAATAAGAAGAGAGTGGGTGACAGGAGAAAACCCTGAGGAACACCACTGTTAATAGATTTAGGAGAAGAACAGTGACCGTCTACCACAGAAGCAATAGAACGGTCAGAAAGGAAACTTGAGATGAAGTTACAGGGAGAAGGATAAAAGCTGTAGCAGGGTAGTTTGGAAATCAAAGCTTTGTGCCAGACTCTATCAAAAGCTTTTGATATGTCCAAGGCAACAGCAAAAGTTTCACCAAAATCTCTAAAATAGGATGACCAAGATTCAGTAAGGAAAGCCAGAAGATCACCAGCAGAGCGGCCTTGACGAAACCCATACTGGCGATCAGATAGAAGGTTGTGTAGTGATAGATATTTAAGAATCTTCCTGTTGAGGATATATTAAAAAAAAAAAAACTTTAGATAGGCAGGAAATTAAAGCAATAGGACGGTAGTTTGAGGGATTAGAAGGGTCACCCTTTTTAGGAAGAGGCTGAATGTAAGCAAACTTCAGGTCCATAAGCATTCCGAGGGTTTAGGCCAGCGAGGGCATGGAGAACATCATTGCGAAGAATTTTAATACGTGGCATGAAGTAGTCAGAGGGTGGAGGAGAGGGAGGAACAAGCCCAGAATCATCCAAGGTAGAGTTTTTTGCAAAGGTTTGAGCGAAGAGTTCAGCTTTAGAAATAGATGTGATAGCAGTGGTGCCATCTAGTTGAAATAGAGGAGGGAAAGAAGAAGCAAAGTTATTGGAGATATTTTTGGCTAGATGCCAGAAATCACGAGGGGAGTTAGATCTTGAAAGGTTTTGACATTTTCTGTTAATGAAGGAGTTTTTGACTAGTTGGAGAACAGACTTGGCGTGGTTCCGAGGAGAAATATAAAGTGCATGAGATTCTGGTGATGGAAGGCTTAAGTACCTTTTGTGGGCCACCTCTCTATCATGTATAGCACGAGAACAAGCTGTGTTAAACCAAGGTTTAGAAGGTTTAGGACGAGAAAAAGAGTGAGGAATGTACGCCTCCATGCCAGACACTATCACCTCTGTTATGCGTTCAGCACACAAAGACGGGTCTCTGACACGGAAGCAGTAGTCATTCCAAGGAAAATCAGCAAAATACCTCCTCAGGTCCCCCCAACTAGCAGAGGCAAAACGCCAGAGGCACCTTCGCTTAGGGGGATCCTGAGGAGGGATTGGAGCAATAGGACATGATAAAGATATGAGATTGTGATCGGAGGAGCCCAACGGAGAAGAAAGGGTGACAGCATAAGCAGCATTAGAGGTCAGGAAAAGGTCAAGAATGTTGGGCGTATCTCCAAGACGGTCAGGAATACGAGTAGGGTGTTGCACCAATTGCTCTAGGTCATGAAAGATAGCAAAGTTGTAGGCTAGTTCACTAGGATGGTCAGTGAAGGGAGAGGAAAGCCAAAGCTGGTGGTGAACATTGAAGTCTCCAAGAATGGAGATCTCTGCGAAAGGGAAGAGGGTCAGAATGTGCTCCACTTTGGAAGTTAAGTAGTCAAAGAATTTCTTATAATCAGAGGAGTTGGGTGAGAGGTATACAGCACAGATAAATTTAGTATGAGAATGACTCTGCAGTCGTAGCCAGATGGTGGGAAAACTCCGAAGATTCAAGAGCGTGGGCACGGGAGCAGGTTAAGTCATTGCGCACATAAACGAGAGAAAGTAGGAGGGAACAGAAAAGGGGCTACTCTCAGTTGCCTCAGACAACTGAGATTCAGTGAGGAAAAAAAGATGAGGTTTAAAAGAGGAGAGGTGGTGTTCTACAGATTGAAAATTAGATCTTAGACCGCGAATGTTAATGAATGAATGAAATTAATGAAGAAAAAGTTGAGGGGTGTGTCAAGACACTTAGGTTCGTCGACAGAAAGGCGGTCCGACCTGGGGTCATTTATGGTCCCCTCCCCTGATGGGTACTCCGAGGCTGGTGTAGGAGTCGCCATGATGATTTTAATATATTTGAGTGAAGGGTGTGTGTGTTATTAGGTGCTTGTAGTTTTGTGTGGAGGAAGAGAGTTGTCTTTAGAGGGCAAGCTGTGACTGCCCCCTTGTGTTGTGAGACACGAAGGGAAACGTTCAGTGAGGTCACAGCTGGGTTTAATGATAAGTTCACAGCACCCCCTGAACAGTGCTTTAGACCTCACTGGGAGTAATTATCGTTTCGGCAGGTGTCTACTGCCTCCTCCTGACAGTAGCCCCTTCTCTGCCTCCTCCTGCTTTCTCTATCCTCACTTTCAATCCAAAGCCAGATGTTGCGTATATCTGCACAACGACTTAACTTGCCACACGGATTTTCTACCATCTGGTTAAAGCTACAGAGTCACTCTCAAACTAAATTTATCTGTGTTGTATACTTCTCACCTAATTCCTCTTTCAAAAATTATTTGACTACTTAATTTTCAAATTGGAGCACATTCTAACTTTTGAGGAGATCTCCATTCTTGGAGACTTCAATGTTCACCGCCAGCTCTGGCTTTCCTCTCCTTTCACTGACCATCCTGGTGAAATAGTCTTTAACTTTGCTATCCTCCACGACCTAGAGCAATTGGTGCATACCCTGCTGGTATTTCTGTCCATCTTGGAGATATGTTCAACATTCTTGACCTTTTTCCTGACCTCTAATCTTTCTCCACATGCCTCTTTTCCTTGCCTCTGGTTTGATGATATTCTCATTACAATTAATGTTTTCTTTCTAGCTCAGGCATATATTTTCAGCCGTTGGTTGGCTATGTATTATAAGTATCTATGAATAAACAGTTATTTAACATTATTATAATTTTTAACATTATCATTATTATTATTATTATTATTATTATTATTATTATTATTATTATTATTATTATTATTATTATTATTATTTATTAACTTCGTTGAGCTCCTTCAATCAGAACCTCATATATATATTTTGTCCTTCCACTTCAATCCCTCCTCAGGATCACTCAAAGCGGAGTGCCTCAGGCGTTTATCTCTACTAACTGGGAGAACTTGAGGAGGTATTATGCCGATTTTCCATAGAATGATTACTGCTTCCGTGTCAGAGACCCGTCTCTGTGTGCTGAGCGCATAACAAAGATAACAGTTTCTGGCATGAAGACGTACATTCCTGAGTCTTTATCTCGCCCTAAACCTTCAAAACATTGCTTTAACACAGCCTGTTCTCGTGCTATACATGATAGAGAGGTGGCCCACAAAAAGTACTTGAGCCTTCCTTCTCCTGAATCTCATGTTCCTTATATACCTACCCTGAATCATGCCAAGTCTGTTCTCCAACTAGCCAAAAACTCCTTCATTAATAAAGTGTCAAAATCTTTCAAAATCTAACTCCTGTCGTGATTTCTGGCATCTAGCCAAAAAAAACATCTCCAATAACTTTACTTCTTCGTTTTTCCCTATATTATTTCAACCTGATTGCCATTTCATCCGTCTCTAAAACGGAACTCTTCGCCGAAACCTATGCTAAAAACAACACCTTGGATGATTCAGGGCTTGTTCCTTCCTCTCTTTAACCCTCTGACTACTTCATGCTGCCCATTAAGATTCTTCGCAGTGATGTTTTCCATATAGTTATGTTTTTTTTCTACTTCAGATGTATATGTAACATAAGTGTCTATCAACAAACAGTTATTTAATATTATTATTACTATTAACATAATAATAATAATAATAATAATAATAATAATAATAATAATAATAATTATTATTATTATTATTATTATTATTATTATTATTATTATTATTATAGTTATTATTATTATTATTAATTGTCTTCGTTGAGCTCCTTTGATGACAACCTTGACATATGTATCTTGTCCTTTCACTTCAATCCCTCCTCAGAATCACCCAAAGCGGAGGTGGCTCTGGCGTTTTGCCTCAACTAATTTGAAGGACATGGGGAGGTATTATGCTGATTTTCCACTGCTTCCGTGTAAGAGATCTGTCTCTGTGTACTGAGTGCATAACAAAGGTAAGAGTTTCTGGCATGGAGGTGTACATTCCTGACTCTTTCTCTCCCACCAAACCTTCAGAACATTGGTTTAAGATAACCTTTTCTCGTGATATACATGATAGAGAGATGGCCCACAAAAAGTACTTGAGCCTTCCATCTCCTGAATCGCATGTTCTTTATATTTCTGCCCGGAGTCATGCCACGTCTGTTTTCCAACTAGCCAAAAACTTCTTCATTAACAGAAAGTGTCAAAATCTTTCAGAATCTAACTCCTCTCATGTTTTCTGGTATCTAGCCAAAAACATCTCCAATAACTTTTACTTCTTCGTTTTTCTTTATTTGATTTCAACCTGATAGCAACATTGCCATATTATGTATCTGTAAAGCAAACTCCTCGCCGAGACCTTTGCTAAAAACAACACCTTGGATGATTCAGGGCTTGTTCCTCCCTCTCCTTAACCCTCCGACTACTTCATGGTATCCATTAAGATTCTTTGCAGTGATGTTTTCCATGAACTCACTGGGCTTGACCATCTGAAGGTTTAAGGACCTGATGGAGTTCCTCCTATCGTTCTCCGAAACTGTGCATCAGTGTTTGCATCTTGCACAGTAAAACTCCTCCAACTCTGTCTTTCAACATCTACCTTTTCTTCTTGCTGGAAGTTTGTCTATATTCAGCCTATTCCTAAAAAATGGTGATCAGTCTAATCCCTCAGACTACCATCCTAATTTCCTGCCTTTTTATTTATTTATTTTTTTTTTTTATCTATCCTCAACAGGAAGATACTTAAACATTTATCACTTCACAATCTTCCATCTGATCGCGAGTATGGGTTTCATCGAGAATGATGATGATCTGGATTTCCTTACTGAGTGTTGGTCATCCTCTTCTAGGGATTTTGGTGAAACTTTTGCTGTTGCCATAGACATATCAAAAGCTTTTGATAGAGTCTGAGATATAGCTTTGATTTCCAAACTACCCTCCTAATGCTTCTATCCTCTCTAACTTCATCTCAAGTTTCCTCTAGGACCGTTCTATTGCTGCAGTGGTAGATGGCCACTGTTCTCTATTAAGTCTATTAACAGTGGTGTTACTTAGGGTTCTGTCCTGTTACTCATTCTCTTCCTATTATTCATCAATGATATTCTAAACCAGATCTCGTGTCCTATCCACTCCTACGTTGATGATACCACCCTGCATTTTTTCACGTCTTTTCGTAGACGTCCAACCCTTCAAGAAGCAAACAGTTCACGCAGGGAAACCACAAGACGCCTAGCTTCTGATCTCTCTAAAATTTCTGATTGGGACAGAGCAAACTTAGCAATATTAAATGCCTCAAAAACTCAATTCCTCCATCTGTCTAAATGACAGAACCTTCCAGATAAGTATCCTCTCTTCTTCAATGACACTCAACTATCTCGTTCTTCTACAATGAACATCTTCGGTCTGTCCTTTACTTATAATCTAAACTGGAAACTTTACATCTCATCTCTTGATAAAACAGCTTCTTTAAGGTTAGGCGTTCTGAGTCATCTCTGCCAGTTTATCTCACCTCCTCCCTCCCAGCTGCTAATCCTCCAAAGAGCGATACCATACCGTCTTTGTCAAGGAATCTTCCTCCTTCGGTCTTTTCAGGAGTTTTAGATACGCTTGTGCAGGTATCTGTCCTCACACCAGTTACTCAATCTCAAGTTTCTGCTCCTACAGACAACATAGGACCAGATAAACCTCGCCGCCCAAGTAAGGTTGGCAAAGGGAAGTTTCTCTCTCGGTCTTTCATGAAAACTCCCTCAAAATAGTAATATTCAAGATTCTGCAATAGAATTATCGCACTTTGCGTGCCTCCTGAGAGAAACTCCGGGTGTTGATCTCTAGATTTTCGCCTGTTTGCATATGTTTGCGAGAGACAATGCTCGGAGGCTCCACTCAATTTAGAACTCGTGCATTCTTCTCCACTCCAATTCCTGGTCAGGGCCACTATGATGGCACTGCCATCTTTGTTAGAAAAGATATTCCATTTTATGTACCCTCAAGTTCACTCGCCGCTGCAGGTTGTTGATGTTTATTTTTTTTTTTTGTAAATCGTTTTTATACATTGTGCAGTCTATCTACCTCCAAGTGTTCCTATTGAAAGGAATGAGCTTGATAAGCTTTTAAATGCTCTTCCTACTTCTCTTCTTTTATTGGGTGACGATGGGATGACGCTGTCAACCCTCGTGGTCTTTTACTCGCTTCTTTTATCGAGGATTCAGGATTAGAGATTTTAAAGTCTGGAGACATTACCCATTTTCATATTCAAACCGGTACGTTTACAACACTCTCTCTCTCTCTCTCTCTCTCTCTCTCTCTCTCTCTCTCTCTCTCTCTCTCTCTCTCTCTCTCTCTCTCTCTCTCTCTCTCTCTCTCTCTCTCTCTCTCTCCCTCTCTCACTCTCTGTGTCTGTGTGTGTGTATGTGTGTGTGTGTGTGTACCTCTAATTGTTCTCTTGATTTTAATTAGAGTGTTTTACCAGATTTATATGGAAGCGGTCACTTCCCACTTTTAGTAGAGTCAACTGATTCTACACCACAGCCACTTCCTCCACGGTGGCGTCTAGATAAGGAGGATTGGCAGCTATTCACAAAACTCAGCACCACTGCCCGCTCACTGGATGAGATAGGAAACTTTGATGAGTCTGCAACATATTTCACTGACGTCTTGCACTCTGCTGCTATTTCATCCATCCCTAAGACATCTGGCCGATTTCATAAACGTCCTGTTCCCTGGTGGAATGCGGATTGGACAGCTGATGTTCAAGAGAACCTGCCTTTTCTCGCCTTCGACGATGTGGGGATGCGTACCCGTGCTCGCCGCACCATAAAACTAAACCATAAATTCTTGGAAGAGTTATGTCTCTTTCATCACAGTTCGCACACCGCTCACCGACATCTTCATAGCCCGCAAAATATCTGGAAAATATTCTGTACCTCTCCCATCTGTTCTATCCCATGATGGGAGGACGGTAGCAGACCCTAAGACAGTTGCCAACCTGCTTGCTAAGTACCTTGCTAGCGTCCCCAGAAAGGACAAAACCACCTATGGCACTTCATCGTCGATACTCTGAATCTGTTGGCTTCAATTTTGCCTCCTCTAGTGGTGAGTCTAATAATATCCCATTTTCTCTGAGCCAAGAGCCCAGTGCCAACATTTTTCCCCAGGCCCCGATGACATCCCATATTCCTTTTTGCGCCACATGTCCGATAAAGCTTTTACCTTTTTACTTGACCTTTACAGTTGTAATTATCCCCATTCCAAAGCCTGGAATAGATAATGAGTTAGCAAACACTTACTATCCAATTTCCTTAAGATCATCGATTTTTAAGATGCCGAAAAAGATAGTAAATGGCAGGCTTATGTTGTACTTGGAGAGTGGGAATTACCTGTCACCTATTCAGTAGGGTTTTAGGAAAATGAGGTCTATGAGTGATGCTTTATTATCTCTGGAATCTTCCAATTGTGAGGAATTTACTACTAATAATAAACATCACCATGTCACAGTCTTTTTTTTTTTTCATTTAGAGAAAGTTTATGATACAGCCTGGCGACATGATATTTTACTTAGTCTGTTCTTATTTAGTCTCTGTGACCGACTCTGTTTTTATAAAACAATTTTTATCTTGTCATATTTTACAGGGACGGGTTGGTGGCGATCTGCCAGGAGTTCGCTCACTTGAAGATGGCGTGCTGCAAGGAAGTATACTTAGTGTCAAACTTTTCACTGTAGCAATAAACAGTGTCATTACTATACTTCCGGAAGGTGTTCGTGGTTGATTATATGTCGAAGTCTATCTCCTTTTCTCCGACGCCGATCCCATTGATTGAAAGCAAGTTGCAGGTGGCACTCAATACGATTTCTCAGTGGGCTGCAACTCGGGGATTTCGTTTCTCGGCTTCGAAGACTGTGCCCATGCCTTTTTGCCGTCTTCGTGGTCTTCACCGTGACTCAGACGTGTATCTGTATGATGAAATAATTTCTTGTGTGAAGGAAGCTCTTTTTCTGGGACTTGTATTTGACAGTCGTCTGACTTGGGTACCCTCTCTTCGTTATATTAAAGCAGTATGCATGAAGACGCTAAGAGTTCTGGATCATACTTTTTGGGGCGTTGACAGACAGACCCTCCTAGTCTATCACTAAACTTTTATTCTTTCTAAATTGGAGCACGGCTGTGAAATTTATTCATTTGCTACTGGGGCTCGGCTCCGTGTGTTGAATTCGGTGCACCACGGTGGTATTCGCCTGGCAACTGGTACATTCCGCTCGTGCCCAATTCCTAGCTTACTAGTGAGTACTGGTGTCCTGCCATTGGGCCTACTTCCTCAGTCACTAGTAATGAGGTGTTGGTATGGAATCTACTGCCTTCCTGAGTCTGTCACCTGTCACAGTTTCTCATGATGCACGTCCTCCTTGATATGATGCTCGTCCTAGTTTTCCTAAGCCTTTTGGATATCGGATCAGGTCTGCTATGACCGAGTTTGATACACCCTCCATATTCATTTATCCTCTTCGACTTCCTAGGTTCGTGTACTGGCAGTTTCCGCGGGTATGGATCTGCTCTCCTGTTGTTACTTTTTTTTTTTTTTTTTTTTTAGTACCACAGTACGAGTCTCGAGCTTTATTTTTGGAACACTCTTCGATACACTCTGGCTCCGTCCTTATCTACACAGATGGTTCTGTGTCTAATGCAGGAGTGGGATATAGTGTTATATTCCCTTCCTTGTGTCGAGGCGGTAGCCTTCCGAGAGTTGACTCTGTTTTTATGGCTGACTTATCTGCCACTATTCTTGCCCTAGAAATAATGTTTACTTTGCCGGTTTCAAGGTTTACTATTTTTAGTGACTCCCGTAGAGTGTTGTCTGCCCTGGAGCATTTTACTTCCTCTCTTCCTCCCATAAGTTTATCGACTTAAGAGTGGATTCACCTGCTTCAGCGCTGAGGATATCACATAACATTTTGTTGGGTACCCGCACATGTGGGAGTTCATAGGAATGAGAAGGCTGGTATGCTGGTTAAAGAGGTGGGAACTCAGATTTTTCATTGGTCTCAACATTTTTACCATACCTAAAATTTTGCTTTTAATATCAATATTTTAAAAACTGCAATCTTTCTCGCTTTTAAAAGTTTGTAGCGGCACCATATGACAGCGATGTTGCGACGCCATAACTTAATCAATCAGTCAGTCAATCAATCCCAGTTGCTAATTCTATACCGGGGTTTTGTCCGTCTATGTATCGAGTATGCTTCACATGTATGGGGTTTCACAGGGTGGTTTCACTCATTCCATGCTTTTTAGTTTGGGTGGAATCAAGAGCTTTTCGTGTTATTAGCTCCTCTCCTCTAACTGACTGTCTGTCTTCAGCCTCTTTCTCATCGCCACAATGTTGCATCTCTTGCTATCTTCTCGCTGTTTTCACGCTAATTGCTCATCTGATCTTGCTAACTGTATGCCTTTCCTCCTCCCGCAGCCTCGCTGCACAAGACTTTCTTGTTTCTCTCATCCCTATTTTCTCTCTCTAATGCAAGAGGTAGCCAGTTTTCTCAATCTTTCATTCCTTTCTCTGGTAAACTCTGAAACTCTCTGCCTGCTTTTGTATTTCCTCCTTCCTATGACTTGAGCTCTTTCAAGAGGGAGACTTCTAGACACTTATTCTCCATTATTTTATTTCTTTTTACCTATTTAGAATTTTGTATGGGGCCTGGTTTTAAGTAGGCCTTTATTTTTTTTATACAGTTTTTTTCTTGCCCTTGGCCAGTGGTCTTTTTGTATAAAAAAATCAATAAATAATTTTTTTTTTTAAATCAGAAAGACAGGCAAGAACACAAACAAAAGCATGTTGCATTACCAAAAAAAAAAATATATAGTTAAGACCTCTGACATTGTCACAAAGTTTCTCTCTAGTATACAAATATATGGTAAACCTACATAACATGAAGGTGAAACAAGAAAAAAAGGAAAACGAAATAAAAAGAAAACAAAATAATAAAAAAGAAAAATGGCATAAGAAGAAAAGAAAGAAGAGAAACAGAGAAAATAGAAGAGCCAGTACCAGGTACAGTTGTTTATACCTAAGAACAATGTGAAGCAAACGGATGGCAGTCACATGACAACAGGAAAACAAAAAAAGGTCATAAACCACCAGGATGAAGACAGCCTAAGAGAAGAGCTGAAGCAAAGCAAATACCAGGACGGAAAAGGCAAGCGCAGTCCCGATGGGAAACTGTGCGAGTAAGGGGAAAGAGGAGGTGACTCTTGAGTGTGTTTTTCTTACTGAATCTCATTTAAGTGGATCAATGTGATGCTGACATCGTGTGCTTTTCTTACTGGATATTGATTGTGTGAATTGTTGTGACGTGGTATCATGTGTGCTTCTTCGATGTGCTATGGGTCTATTAGTTTTGAAACAACCCTGTGTTTGATTATATGTGCTCCAATTACTAAATTGGTAAATATCATTACCGTTGCATGGCCATTATAGTTACCATATTAGGAATTCTTAGAGAAATTACTTTAATTAGATTTCCCTGATCTGTCCTTTAGATTGATTTCATAAATTGTAATTATGTTGTTTCATTCTTTAAATATGGATGGATACTTTGCTAAAGCATTTATGTTCGCACGTCGTATATTCTCTCAAATGTCCTGACTGGTCAGTTAGGCATATAGGCTCCAAATCTCGGAACCTTAGATCTTTTAGAACTAATACACACATAACACATTCCAAGTTTTACTAATTTTTAGTGAACATGCTGTATCATTAAATCATTATATAAAGGAAAAAAAAAACAGTTTAAAACTAATAACGAAACAGAATTCTGTATAGCTGATTCCTTGTTAATTAATTTATACAAACCTTAAGTCATTCCAATGACCCCTCTGTAAAAATTCATATTGTCGAAAACAAGTGTATAATTTGTAAAGTTTAGGCTTAGTTTTATTATTTCTTATTGCATCTTATTTTATCTTTTTTTTCGATTTATGTTCTTTATTTTTTTATTCTTCTTATTTATTATTATTATTATTATTGTTTTTATTACTATTATTATTATTATTATTATTATTATTATTATTATTATTATTATTAATACTTTTATTATTTTTCAGGGATAACGTCTACAGCTTTTAACATAATTTGTGCTCTGATATTCATTAGCCAATAGAAGCATTCCACGGCAAGTTATGGTGTATGTTCATAAGCTGGTATAGTCAGAAAGGAGGTGGTCTGAGAGTATGACCAGTAGGTGTATCATTTCCTTCCTCTCTCAAGATTTTTTTTTATTTATTTATTTATTTATTTTTTTTTTTTACTATTTTTTAGTGTACTGTGTCAGAAGATGGGATTTTTTTTTTTCAATGTAGGAGGGACACTGCCCAAGAGCAACAAAAATGCAATAAAAAAATAAATAAATAAAAAAAAAAAGCCCACTGAAATCCCATCCCAGAAAATGGTCCAAAACTGTAATAAAAAATTGAAGGATAAGTGTCTTGAAACCTCCCTCTTGAAGGAATTCAAGTCATAGGAAGATGGAAATACAGAAGCAGGCAGGGAGTTCCAGAGTTTACTAGAGGAAACGATTGATTGAGAATACTGATTAACTCTTGCATTAGAGAGGTGGACAGAATAGGGGTGAGAGATAAAAGAAAGTCTTGTGCAGCGAGGCCGCGGGAGCAGGGGAGGCATGCAGTTATCAAGATCAGAAGAGTAATTAGCATGAAAATAGCGGTAGAAGACAGCAACATGCATGCAACATTGCGGCGATGAGAGACAGGCTGAAGACATTCAATTACAGGAGAGGAGTTGATGAGACGAAAAGCTTATGATTCCACCCTGTCTAGAAGAGCGGTATGACTGGCACCCCGCCAGACATGTAAAGCATATTACATACATGACGGATACGGCACCTGTACAGAGTTAGCAGCTGGGGGGGTGAGAAAAACTGGTGGAGACGTCTCAGAACACCTAACTTCATGGAAGCTGTTTTAGCTAGAGATGAAATGTGAAGTTTTAGTTCAGATTATAAGTAAAGGGCAGACTAAGGATGTTTAATGTAGAAGAGGGGGACAGTTAAGTTTCATTGAAGAAGAGGGGATAGTTGTCTGGAAAGTTGTGTCGAGTTGATAGATAGATGGAGGAATTTTGGATGTTTTTGTTTTTTTTGAGTTTTTGAAGCATTGAACAGTACCAAGTTTGCTCTCCCCAATCAAACATTTTAGAAAGATCAGAAGTCAGGCATTCTGTGGCTTCCTTGCGTGAAATGTTTACGTCCTGAAGGGTTGGATGTCTATGAAAAGACGTGGACAAGTGAAGGGTGGTATCATCAGCGTAGGAGTGGATAGGACAAGAAGTTTGGTTTAGAAGGTCGTTGATGAATAATAAGAGAGTGGGTGACAGGACAAAGCCCTGAGGAACACCACTGTTAATAGATTTAGGAGAAGAACAGTGACCGTCTACCACAGCAGCAATAGAACGGTCAGAAATGAAACTTGAGATGAAGTTACAGAGAAAAGAATAGAAGCCATAGGAGGGAAGTTTGGAAATCAAAGCTTTGTGCCAGACTCTATCAAAAGCTTTTCATATGTCCAAGGCAACACCAAAAGTTTCACCAAAGTCTCTAAAAGAGGATCACCAAGACTCCATAAGGAGAGCCAGAAGATCACCAGTAGAGCGGCCTTGACGGAACCTATACTGGCGATCAGATAGAAGGTTGTGAAGTGATAGATGTTTAAGAATCTTCCTGTTGAGGATAAATAAAAAAAAAAAACTTAGATAGGTAGGAATTTAAAGCAATAGGACGGTAGTTTGAGGGATTAAAACGGTCACCCTTTTTAGGAATAGGTTGAATGTAAGGAATCTTCCAGCAAAAAGGAAAGGCAGATGATGACAGACAGAGCTGAAAGAGTTTGACTAGGGAAGGTGCAAGGACGGAGGCATATATATACTCGTATATATATATATATATATATATATATATATATATATATATATATATATATATATATATATATATATATATATATATATATATATATATATATATATATATATATATATATATATATATATATATATATATATATATATATATATATATATATATATATATATATATATATAAAATCTAAGAGTGTCACACAACAAGAAAATACGAAAAAAAGCTCACATTTATTGCCCGTTCCCATTAGATGTCAGACAGAATCGTAAAAAAAAAAAAATGAGGGTAATTGTCTAGAAATCTCTCTTCAAAGAGTTCAAGTCATAGGAATAAGAAAAAAAAAAAAGCAGGCAGGGAGTTCCAGAGTTTACCAGAGAAAAGGATGAATGACTGAAAATACTGGTTAACGCTTGTATTAGAGAGTTGGACAGAATAAAGTGTTTTGAGTTTCTGAGGCTCTAAACAATACAAAGTTTACTCTGCCCCAATGAGAAATTTTAGAGAGATCAAAAGTCAGGTGTTCTGTAACTCCCCTGCTCGACCTGTTTGCTTCCTGAAAGGTTAGGCATCTACGAAAAGAGTGCAAAAGTGAAGAGTGGTATCAACAAAGTAGGATTGGATAGAACAAGAAATTTGTCTTAAAGGATCTTTTATGAATATAGGAATCATGAATATAAGAAGAGAGTGGGTAACAGGACAGAATCATGAAAATCACCACTGTTAATAGACTTAAGAGAACTGTGACTGTCTACCATAGTAGCAATAAAGCGGTCGGAGAGAAAACTTGAGATGAAATTACAGAGAGAAGGATAAAAGTCGTAGGAGGATAGTTTGGAAATCAAAACTTTATGGCAGACTTTATCAAAAGCTTTTGATATGTCTAAGGCAACAGCAAAAGTTTCACCAGAGTCACTAAAAGAAAATGGACAATATTCAGTAAGGAAAGCCAGGTCACCAGTAGAGCGGCCTCGACGAAACCCATGTTGGTGATCAGATATAGAATTGTAAAGTGATAGATGTTTAAGAATCTTTCTATTGAGGATAGATTAAAGAAGTTTAGAGAGGCAGGAAATTAAAGCAATAAGTCGGTAGATTGAGGGATTAGAGCGGTCGCCTTTTTTGAGGAACAGTCTGAATGTAGACACATTTCTAGCAAGAAGGAAAAGTAGATGTTAATAGATAGAGTTGGAAGAGTTTGATTAGACACGGTGCAAGCACGGAGGCACAGTTTCGGAGAACAATATGAGTGACCCCATAAGTTCCATAAGCTTTTCGGGGGTTAAGCTCAGCGAGGGCATAAAAAACATCACTGCGAAGAATGTTAATCGGTAGTATGAAGTAGTCAGAAGGTGGACGAGAGGGAAAAAAATCCTTAATCTTCCAAGTTAGAGTTTTAGCAAAGGTTTGAGAGAATAATTAAGTTTTAGAAATAAATGAGATGGCAGTGATGTCATCAGATTGAAATAAATGAGAGAAAGATGAAGAAGGAATATTACCTAAGATGTTTTTGGTTAGGTGCCGAAAATCCCGAAGCGAGTAAAATTTTGAAATTTTTACACGCTATTAATGAAGGAATTTTTCGCTAACAGACTTGGCTTGATTCCGACCGGAAATATGGAGTGCATTAGGTTCAACTGTGAGCCACCTTTCTACCATACATAACACGAATACAGCCTGTGATAAAGCAAGGTTTGTAAGTGTCGAGAGAAAAAAGTGAGGAATCTACGCCTCCATGCCAAACACTATCAACTTTGTTATGCTCTTATCACACAGAGATGGGCCTCTGACACGGAAGCAGCAGTTATTCCAAGCATAATCAGAATAATACCTCCTCAGGTCCCCCCCCCCCAAATTAGCAAAGGCAAAACACCAGAAGGGACACTTAGGCTTGTCTCCAAGACGGTGAGGAATACGAGTAGAGTGTTGCACCAATTGCTCTAGGTCGTGGAGGAAAGCAAAGTTTAAGGTTAGTTCACCAGGATGGTCAATGAAGGGAGAGGAAAATCAGAGATGGTGAACGTTTAAGTCTCCAAGAAAAGAGATCACAGCGAAAGGGAAAAGAGTCAAGATGTTCCACTTTGTACTTTGAGTAGTCAAAGAATTTATTACAGTCAGAGGAGTTAGGGGGAGGGGTATACATCACATATGAATTTTGTTTGAGACTGTCTTTTTAGTCGTAGCCAGATGGTGAAAAATTCAGGAGAGGAAATTAAATCACTGGTCACATTGATCTCATTGGTCTCACTGAAAATGAGAATAGAGAATGTAGGGAGGAACAGAGAATAATCACTCTGATCTGAGTGATCCTGATTATGATCTCGATGATCTGGTTCCGGAAGTGAGTTATAGCAGACGACATTTGCTGGGGTTACTGGCGGCGACCATATTAGCGGCTGAGCTCCCTCTACTAGAGACTTGTTTAGGGAAGTACACCGCAAGAAAAGGGCTGATACGAATGATAATGAAGAGCTGCAGAGTGCTGCTGCGGGGACAGAATGTGTATAGTCGTGGTAATAAATACCAAAAACAAAGAGATATAATAAGTCACATCAAATCTTAGTTTAATAGTTTCTGATTATAATTACGTGACCAGTACCACCACTACCAATAGTTTCATGATAAGGCAAAGGAAAAAAAGAAAGATAATACTTGTTCAGTCGAAAATCATTTATCTTTACTTTTGAAATGCCTCAGTAATGGTGTCAATAATGTCAACACGCGTGTCAGGGTAACCTCACCTTAGGTCCGATTTGATTTGACTTATTGATTTTTAATTGTGGCACCGCAACATCGCTGTCATTTGGCGCCGCTACAAAATTTTAAAAGCAACAAAGATTGCAGTTATTAAGATATCGGTATTAAAAACAAAATTATAGGTAAGGTATAAATGTTAAAAGATCTCTAGAAAAAGAAAACATAAAAAAAATGGGAAGAGCCATAAAAAAAAAAACGCGCTAAAAAGACAGGATTGGTATAGTAATATTTAATTTAATTTAATTTAATTTAATTTAATTTAATTCAATTTAAAGTTAGGGGGTACTGACCCCACTGACCCAGATCAACGTCTGGCGTTATTCGTTCCGTACCCAAGACAGTAACCCCACTGACCAAGATATCTGGCGTTGTTCGTTACGTGCCCAAGACACTGACCCCACTGACCCAGGCCACAAATCTTTGTATGAAACTATTATACAACGGTCATGGCCAGGTACAGAACACAGTCTCGTATTGCTATTCTTATCTCAGGAAGATCCAGCTGGTAAGCATATGATTGGGACTCTGGGATAGGCTTCTCGGCCCAGCTGTGGTCCTTGTTGACACTTCCTTAGAGCACAGTGGCGAGCATTAATAGTCAACCGCTTGTGACAGCTGGGCAGCAACTTGCTTCTGTTGTTATTGTTTTGATCACTAATGGATGTAAGCGTTTTTTTTACCCCGAGTAAATCCACATCAGATTCAGATCCAGATCAGTAATTTAGAGCTGATCAGTGCTATAAATAGAAGACACCTTATGTAGTATCAGGGTAACAACAGAACAGAAGAGGATAAATCCAACAAGGATCCTGTCTACACAGCCCTGCAGTTGTTGTTGACAAGCAAGTATTCACTGAAGCCAACTCGAGACACCGATCTGAGACCACTAGAACCTCTTCTGTACATGACCATTCATGAATTAGTTTTACGAAAAAAACACCTTTGTTATTTCTAACAATGAGCTTAGCATTATTAGTGAGATAATTTGAATAATCCGAATACCTTTCAAAGTATTCGAATAGAAACAAGAATACTTTAATTTCTCATAGCAATTATTCTAAAACACACACACACACACACACACACACACACACACAAGGCGTGGTGGCACAGTGGTTAGCGCGCCCGACTCACAACTGGGAGGAACTGGGTTGGAATTCTGGGCCAATTCAGAAGTCTTTTGGGGGACTTCTTTGCAGTTTGGCCCCTGTTCTCATAGCAGTGATTAGGTATCTGTAGGAGTACATAGATACACCATTAGAAGTTCGAGGTAAGTTCCAGTAATGCGGTTTACACCTCGTTGGGTACTGCCACGGTCTCGGTCATTCGGCTGACTGGACGGCTACCTAAAACACCACACACTCACGCCTGCAATGGTTTTCCTTTATTGTGATTTAAGCACCACCTGGAGTTTGGGTAAGCACTTTGTATTATGATAGTATTGTGATTATGATGTATTGTGATTATGATATATTTATTTAGTATTAACTTTGATGAACATGTAAGTGTATGTGATTACAGTTAAAAGTATTTGGGTGATCTTGTTAAGTACTTATTGTGAATGTACCTTGTTGGTGATATTTGATAGAAACATGATTTTCTATGGAATTGGATTAGTATAACATTTCCAGACCATGTTTATATTATAACTTGTGATGTGTCCGCTAAATTCGTGTAGGATTTCGTATTCACTTAATTGGTTGTTGGCAGGCCTCTGTTGTTGTATATTTGCTGTGACCGTGTCAGAGGAATCTAACTGCGCCTGTGAACAGCGCCCGCAAATAAACTCACGGCACCTGTCTGGAAGTTTCTGTACCGATCCCCGCTCTACAAGTGGTGACCCCGGAGTGACCAGACGTAACGTGATCATCGTGGAGCAGGGACGGCCTACGGACTGTGGTGATTGGTGGCAGACTATAACTACACAGTGACTATATACTGGTCGTCCAGGTACTTTATTATTTTACTTTTGTCCTGTTTGGAATCTATGACCTTGGAACTATGCCGAACCAGGACGAGGGTTCGCTACTTACACCTAGTGGGTCGCAGGATAGTGTTTCTTCCGTGACCGCAGGTGTTGCCGTCAAACCACCACCCTTTGATGAGACTTCAGTAACACGCTGGTTTACAATAATTGAAGCACAGTTTGTTCTTGCCAAGATCACTGTTTCAAGTACTAAATTTCACCATATATTATCAAATTTGCCACTTAGAGTAATCAATCAATTGAGTGATGAAGTCATCATTTCTTCAGAATATGGTGAATTAAAGCAATCTTTGATATCTCTTTTCACCAGGTCAAAACCTGAACTTTTTGACTCTCTTGTTAATCAAAATATCATAATGTGTGACAGACCTTCCACGTACTTGAGAGAGTTGCGTAAAATAGCTGCTCAACTAGGGGTGGATGATTCCTTTATAAAGTTAAAATTTTTGAAAGCATTACATAGTAGCATCAGACCTCTCCTAGTGACATATGAGGAGAGCTCTACACTAGAGGGACTGGCTCGTGTAGCTGAGACATTATTGGCCTATGGCTCAAGTAATGCGAGTGTAAACAACAGCGCTAATGTTTCCATGGTGGAAGGTGGACAAGGGTCCAGGCCTGCGAGCCGGAACAGAGATAATGGTAATAGAGGCCCAAATTTCACTTCAGCTTGTCAGGATAATGTATTTTCTAGAACTTGCGTTCCCATTGGAGTGCGCGCCTTTCATGAAGGTCAGCGTCCTCAGGTGTGCAGGTACCATCTGTATTATGGTAACAGGGCAAAATCATGTAAACGATGGTGTATACTTTCTTCTACAGCTTCTAATATTTTGCCAGATTCTCGCCCTAATTCTCGTTCTTCTTCCCCCACTCATGTATTCCACCAGGCGGGAAACTAGTAGGGCAGTCCGTAGAAATATCAGTTGCGACCGTTGGACTGCCACTTAGAGTAAGTGCCACAATCGGTTGCAAGAATTACCAATTTTTGATAGATACTGGTTCATCACTTTCGCTGATTCCTAATGAATCAGAACTTACTCCATTCTTCAGGCCAACTGCTGTTACTCTTACTAATGTTTCAGGTAAACCCATACGTTGTTATGGTGAAGTCGATATAGACCTTGGGATACGATGTATTAGGCGTTCTTTCCCTTGGTCTTTCGTCATTGCTGACGTTATACATCCAATTTTGGGAACCGATTTTCTTGCAGCTAACTCACTAATGGTAGACTGTAAAAACCAGTCGCTAATAGACTCCTCTACTCAATATAAGATTCCTCTTGAAGTTTCTTATTCTCCTATTTCTTCATATTTGGTTAATTATAATGGGGTAGACTCAAAAGCTGTTGAACTCCTTTCTCAGTTTCCGGTTTTCACTTCACCTTTGCAGTTGTCAGCTACTACACCTCCTGTGGAAACTATACACCATCGTATTGATACAGGTGACTCACCTCCTATACATTTCAAAGCAAGACCTTTGACAGGTGAGAAGCTCAAAGCGGCTAAAGAAGAATTTCAGTTTTTGCTTAATGCCGGAATCATTCGGCGCTCTAACGCTCCTTGGGCGTCTCCTCTGCACCTCGTGCCTAAGAAGGAGCCCGGTGCTTGGAGACCTTGTGGTGACTATCGCGGACTCAATAACGTAACTGTGAATGATAAATATCCCATACCACATTTGCGCTGTCTCACCATGTCACTTAAGGGTAAGACCATATTTTCAAAGATCGATTTACAGCGTGCATACTTACAGATCCCTGTGGCCAAAGATGATGTACCTAAGACTGCAGTATGCACACCGTTTGGTCTGTTTGAATTTTTGTATATGCCCTTTGGTCTAAAAAACGCAGGTTCCACTTTTCAGCGCTTCATTGACACATATTGGTTAATGTTAAGAACACTTTCACCTACTTGGATGACATCTTAGTAGCTAATACAACTCTTGAAGAACACATTGCTGATGTTAAGACTGTTCTTTCTACTTTAGCAAAACACAACTTAAGACTATCTATAGATAAATGTGAATTTTTCAAGTCCTCGCTCACCTTTCTTGGCTATGAGGTCAGTGCTCATGGAATTAGACCACCTCAAAACCGCGTCACTGCAATTTCAGAGTTTCCTTTACCTCAAACTTCAACTGCATTGCGCCGTTTTATGGGGATGCTAAATTTCTTTAGACCAATGATCCCTAATTTTGCCGATGTTGCTTATTCATTGACAGAACTCTTGCGGCATAATCCATCTTCTAAATCTCTCTCATGGACAGATGTTGCAAGGGACTCCTTCAACAATTTGAAGCAAGCCCTAGTCACTTGTCCTACCCTCGCCTATTCCTCTCAGAAGGCAACTGATTACCAGCTTGTGACTGACAGCTCGAGCTTCGCAGTTGGCGCAGCTCTATACCAGATTATAGATGACACGCCTACGCCTCTAGGATTTTGTTCCAAAAAGCTCTCTGACACTCAGAAAACCTATTCCACCTATGACAGAAAACTCTTAGCTTCTTATTTGGCTGTCATTCACTTTAAAACACTCATTGATGGCCACTCGGTCACCTTGTTCCTTGACCATAAACCTTTAGTTTCTGCCTTTCATTCTAAGTCAGTTGCAAAGTCTGATAGGCAACAACGGCAACTTTCTTTAATCTCTGAATATGTATCATCAGTAGTATACATCCGTGGGGACAACAATGTTGTTGCCGATTGTTTATCAAGACCATCATGTGCAATTTCAGTTGATTGTTTCGACTTGTGTGGCATAACTCGTTCACAGGAAGGTGACACCGAGGTCGGTTTGCACAAGGAGAGATTATCCAATTATACCTTGCCCTCTAATCTTGCTCTATGGTGCGACACATCTACCAACGCACCAAGACCGTTTGTTCCTTTTTCTCTTAGAATAAATGTCATTCATTCATTACACGATCTATCTCATCCTGGTATTAAAGCCACTGCTAAAATAATTAAACAACGTTATTTCTGGCCTTGTATGGACAAAGATATAAAGGAGTTTGTAAAGAATTGTCTTAAATGTCAACAAGCTAAAAACACAGACACACAATATCACCAGTCTCTCCTATTTCTACTCCTACTGATCGCTTCCAGACTGTTCATATAGATATTGTTGGACCATTGCCTCCTGCTACTCTTCCTAACTACCCATACCCTCTCCCATACAGTTACCTTCTCACTTGCATTGACAGAGCGACAAGATGGACGGAAGCTATACCTGTAATAGACACCACCGCGAGCTCCGTCGCTATTGCATTCGTGGCTGGTTGGATTTCTCGTTTTGGAGTACCGCTGCAGGTAGTGACAGACAGAGGTGCTCAATTTGAAAGTGAGTTGTTTTCCAAGCTTTCCTCAATTATTGGCTTCCATCACATGCGAACAACTGCTTATGATCTTCAAGCGAACGGTATCATTGAACGCCATCACCGCTCTCTAAAATCAGCGATACGTGCTAGACAAGAGAACTGGTTTTATGCTTTGCCCATAGTCTTGGATATATATCGCTTGACACCTAATATGACCAGTTACTCGCCATTCACTGCTGTCACAGGAACTCGTATGTTGTGTCCTGCAATTATCACTAAAGACTCGCCAATATCAACAAACAAAGATACTATACACCGCTTGATTAAAGAAATGCAGGCCATTGATTTTTATAACATTTCACCAGGTGAATGTCACTCCTCATCTAAACCATATGTTCCTAACTTTCTGTTTTCATGTTCAAAGGTCTGGGTGCGGATTGACAGAGTTCGCAAAAGTTTAGAAGCTCCTTATTCGGGACCTTATGAAGTAATACAACGTGACCCGAAATATTTCATCCTCAGACTACCTCAGGGTGACACGTCTGTATCTATTGACCTTTTGAAGCCAGCTTATATACCAATCACCAGACAAGCACCATCTAATGATAGAGATGACCTGACTACGCCTACCTTAGACTCTAATTCATCTCCTTTGCCTGATATCTCTGCTTCTACACCTTCCCCATCTGCTCATTTCCAGTCTGATCTTCCTCGTCATACCATACCTAACTTCCCTCGTAAAACTCGTTCTGGGAGGACAGTGTATTTCAATCAACACCCTCACTATTTATATTACTAGGTGAACTCCGTTCTTGAGGGGGGAGTATTGCAGGAGTACATAGATACACCATTAGAAGTTCGAGGTAGGTTCCAGTAATGCGGTTTACACCTCGTTGGGTACTGCCACGGTCTCGGTCATTCGGCTGACTGGACGCCTACCTAAAACACCACACACTCACGCCTGCAATGGTCTTCCTTTATTGTGATTTAAGCACCACCTGGAGTTTGGGTAAGCACTTTGTATTATGATAGTATTGTGATTATGATGTATTGTGATTATGATATATTTATTTAGTATTAACTTTGATGAACATGTAAGTGTATGTGATTACAGTTAAAGGTATATGGGTGATCTTGTTAAGTACTTATTGTGAATGTACCTTGTTGGTGATGTTTGATAGAAACATGATTTTCTATGGAATTGGATTAGTATAACATTTCCAGACCATGTTTATATTATAACTTGTGATGTGTCCGCTAAATTCGTGTAGGATTTCGTATTCACTTAACTGGTTGTTGGCAGGCCTCTGTTGTTGTATATTTGCTGTGACCGTGTCAGAGGAATCTAACTGCGCCTGTGAACAGCGCCCGCAAATAAACTCACGGCACCTGTCTGGAAGTTTCTGTACCGATCCCCGCTCTACATATCCACCTAGTGTAGTTCGTGAGATGTGACCTGCTTGTTAGGTAGAGGAAACAAACTTTGAAAAGAAAAATACACATGGGGTCTAGTCTACTGACTTGGTCGGCGCCATATGATAGCCATAGTATCAAATTGTAATATACTTCCTCATGGTTAATTTATGCTTAAAATATAATATGTTTTCTAGTATATAAGTTAATATGTAACGTGGATTTTCATATGTAAGGCAAGAACATTAATAAACCGAATATATTATTATTATTGATACAAGAATAATAATAATAATAATAATAATAATAATAATAAAAATAATAATAATAATAATAATAATAATAATAATAATAATAATAATAATAATAGATTATTATTATTATTATTATTATTATTATTATTATTATTATTATTATTATTATTATCATTATTATTATTATTATCATTATAATCATTGCTACACACACACACACACACACACACACACACACACACACACACACACACACAAGATAAGAAAACATGGAAACAAATAATATTATTTTCAGTCACGCTTCTAACGGCGGGACAGCTGATTGGCGTGACAGTCCTGCCTGTCCTATATTTTATTTATTTGTTTCTTTATTCATTCATTCATTCATTCATTCATTCGTTCATTTTATTTTTATAACTACCATCATTTACCAAAGATATATGAAATCCGTGTGTATCCAATCAATACTTACAATACCGAGGATTGACGCGAAAGTGATGGTAATTGACAGCAGTTTGTGGCTTGAGTTGGTTTTGAGGCTGTTAATGTTGCGCTCGCTGGAAGTGCTACTGCTGTCTGATCGGAGAATCCCCACCATCTTCGTTGATTTTTTCTATAGATATAGATTTGTAATAATAATTCAATGGTTCATATTATCCGAACTGTTTTGTTGACCACAACTCCTGTGCGCAGGACCATTAAGTAATTAAAGAAAATACTAAATTAGTATCTAGATCCTATGGCATCATTTCTAATGAATGAGATATAAGTGAACTGCGAAACCCTAAACTAGAATGTAATAAAAGTCAGTGACAGAGAATTAAAAATAGGAAAAAATGCAAATACAAAGTACTCGCAAACAACAATTAGTGAATATATAACGAACATTCTAAAAAAAAAAAAAAAAGTTTGCATGAATATACGTCGAAACGACATAACCTATTTATTATAAGCGCACAAGAAGTTCAAATAAAAAAAATAAAAATAAAAAAATAAATAAAACAGACATTGCTGATTAAAACCAGACTCATAAAAGCAAATAGCATTTGCGGACGGTTAAATGTAACTGTGATTGCATAACGTTGTAATTTGCTATTTACTGTAAATTTTCAAGGTTTAAAATATTTTCAATAATATTCAGTCAAACATCTCTGAATTTTTTTCATTTATTTATCTTTTCTATTATTATTTATCTTGTGTGTGTGTGTGTGTGTGTGTGTGTGTGTAAAAACTACCCGTTTCTGATTTCCTGAGTGGCTGCAGCTCTGTTCCCACCTCTCCATGTGGTAAAGAGAGAAAGAATTCCCGACTGTGCAAGGGGTGAAAACAAAGAGGACACGGTTGAATTCCTTAAAACCTCAACTGGCTTTAAGCATGCAATTCCATCCATCCCAATGACTGATGATAATAATGTTCTTGATATCTTTGACAGTTGTCATTAGAGATGTAAAATGTTCATAAATATTATATAGAGGAAAATATCAATATTGATATTTTGTGAAAAGGTAACACGCTTAATGTGGTAGGTTAAATTAGATAACACGCTGAGAAAGTTTGGGAACCGCTGCTCTAGAATAAAGGATAGAAATGCCTATTCATCTCAGAGAAAAATGCGGAAGTGGTTATGAAAAAAAAAAAAAAATGAAAAGAGGGCTTCGTTAAAGTTGTAGTAACACTAGTAAAGTGCAGAGGCAGAATATATAGATTAATATGTTCAGGTTGAGTATTGCCATTCCCTTTTGCTTCTATCTTCAGTAATTGTTTAGTAGATGATTAGGCACTTATATATATATATATATATATATATATATATATATATATATATATATATATATATATATATATATATATATATATATATATATATATACACACACACACACACACACACACACAGTAGACACCTGCCGAAACGATAATTACTCCCAGTGAGGTCTAAAGCACTGTTCAAGGGGTGCTGTGAACTCATCATTAAACCCAGCTGTGACCTCACTGAACGTTTCCCTTTGTGTCTCACAACACAAGGGGGTAGTCACAGCCTGCCCTCTACAGACAACTCTCTTCCTCCACACAAAACTACAAGCACGTAATAACACACACACCCTTCACTCAAAAATTTTAAAATCATGGCGACTCCTACACCAGCCTCGGAGTCCCCATCTGGGGAGGGGACCATAAATGTCCCCAGGTCGGACTGCCTTTCCGTCGACGACCCTAAGTGTCTTGACAACCCCCTAAACTTTTTCTTCATTAACTTCTGCAACATTCACGGTCTAAGATCTAATTTTCAATCTGTAGAACACCACCTCTCCTCTTTTAAACCTCATCTTCTTTTCCTCACTGAAACTCAGGTGTCTGAGGCAACTGACAGTAGCCCCTTTTCTGTTCCCTCCTACTTTCTCTATCCTCATTTTCGATCCAAAGCTGGATGCTGCGTTTATGTGCGCAATGACTTAACCTGCTCTCGTGCCCACGCTCTTGAATCTTCAGAGTTTTCCACCATCTGGCTACTACTACAGAGTCATCCTCATACTAAATTTATCTGTGCTGTATACCTCTCTCCTAACTCCTCTGACTATAAGAAATTCTTTGACTACTTAACTTCCAAAGTGGAGCACATTCTGGCCCTCTTCCCTTTTGCAAAGATCTCCATTCTTGGAGACTTCAACGTTCACCACCAGCTTTGGCTTTCCTCTCCCTTCACTGACCATCCTGGTGAACTAGCCTACAACTTTGCTATCCTCCATGACTTAGAGCAATTGGTGCAACACCCTACTCGTATTCCTGACCGTCTTGGAGATACGCCCAACATTCTTGACCTTTTCCTGACCTCTAATTCTTCTGCTTATGCTGTCACCCTTTCTTCTCCGTTTGGCTCCTCCGATCACAATCTCATATCTTTATCTCGTCCTATCACTCCAATCCCTCCTCAGGATTCCCCTAAGCGAAGGTGCCTCTGGCGTTTTGCCTCTGCTAGTTGGGGGGAGCTGAGGAGGTATTTTGCTGATTTTCCTTGGAATGACTACTGCTTCCGTGTCAGAGACCCGTCTTTGTGTGCTGAGCGCATAACAGAGGTGATAGTGTCTGGCATGGAGGCGTACATTCCTCACTCATTTTCTCGTCCTAAACCTTCTAAACCTTGGTTTAACACAGCTTGTTCTCGTGCTATACATGATACAGAGGTGGCCCACAAAAGGTACTTAAGCCTTCCATCACCAGAATCTCATGCACTTTATATTTCTGCCCGGAACCATGCCAAGTCTGTTCTCCAACTAGCCAAAAACTCCTTCATTAACAGAAAATGTCAAAACCTTTCAAGATCTAACTCCCCTCGTGATTTCTGGCATCTAGCCAAAATATCTCCAATAACTTTGCTTCTTCTTCTTTCCCTCCTCTACTTCAACCAGATGGCACCACTGCTATCACATCTATTTCTAAAGCTGAACTCTTTGTTCAAACCTTTGCTAAAAACTCTACCTTGGACGATTCTGGGCTTGTTCCTCCCTCTCCTCCACCCTCTGACTACTTCATGCCACGTATTAGAATTCTTCGTAATGATGTTTTCCATGCCCTCGCTGGCCTAAACCCTCAGAAGGCTTATGGACCTGATGGGGTTCCTCCTATTGTTCTCCGAAACTGTGCCTCCGTGCTTGCACCTTGCCTAGTCAAACTCTTTCAGCTCTGTCTGTCAACATCTACCTTTCCTTCTTGCTGGAAGTTTGCCTACATTCAACCTGTTCCTAAGAAGGGTGACCGCTCTAATCCCTCAAACTACCGTCCTATTGCTTTAATTTCCTGCTTATCTAAAGTTTTTGAATCTATCCTCAACAGGAAGATTCTTGAACATCTATCACTTCACAACCTTCTATCTGATCGCCAGTATGGGTTCCGTCAAGGCCGCTCTACTAGTGATCTTCTGGCTTTCCTTACTGAGTCTTGGTCATCCTCTTTTAGAGAATTTGGTGAAACTTTTGCTGTTGCCTTGGACATATCAAAAGCCTTTGATAGAGTCTGGCACAAAGCTTTGATTTCCAAACTACCCTCCTACGGTTTCTATCCTTCTCTCTGTAACTTCATCTCAAGTTTCCTTTCTGACCGTTCTATTGCTGCTGTGGTAGACGGTCACTGTTCTTCTCCTAAATCTATTAACAGTGGTGTTCCTCAGGGTTCTGTCCTGTCACCCACTCTTTTCTTATTATTCATTAATGATCTTCTAAACCAAACTTCTTGTCCTATCCACTCCTATGCTGATGATACCACCCTGCACTTTTCCACGTCTTTTCATAGACGTCCAACCCTTCAGGAGGTAAACATATCACGCAGGGAAGCCACAGAACGCCTGATTTCTGATTTTTCTGAAATTTCTGATTGGGGCAGAGCAAACTTGGTATTGTTCATTGTCTCAAAAACTCAATTCCTCCATCTATCAACTCGACACAACCTTCCAGACAACTATCCCCTCTTCTTCAATGACACTCAACTGTCCCCCTCTTCTACACTGAACATCCTCGATCTGTCCTTTACTTATAATCTGAACTGGAAACTTCACATCTCATCTCTAGCTAAAACAGCTTCTATGAAGTTAGGTGTTCTGAGACGTCTCCGCCAGTTTTTCTCACCCCCCCAGCTGCTAACTCTGTACAAGGGCCTTATCCGTCCATTTATGGAGTATGCTTCACATGTCTGGGGGGGTTACACTCATACTGCTCTTCTAGACAGGGTGGAATCAAAAGCTTTTCGTCTCATCAACTCCTCTCCTCTAACTGACTGTCTTCAGCCCCTCTCTCACCGCCGCAATGTTACATATCTAGCTGTCTTCTACCGCTATTTTCATGCCAACTGCTCTTCTGATTTTGCTAACTGCATGCCTCTCCTCCTTCCGCGGCCTCGCTGCACAAGACTTTCTTCTTTCTCTCACCCCTATTCTGTCCACCTCTCTAACGCAAGAGTTAACCAGTATTTTCAATCATTCATCCCTTTCTCTGGTAAACTCTGGAACTCTCTGCCTGCTTCTGTATTTCCACCTTCCTATGACTTGAATTCCTTCAAGAGGGAGGTTTCAAGACACTTATCCACCAATTTTTGACCACTGCTTTGACCCTTTTATGGGACTGGCATTTCAGTGGGCATTTTTTTATTAGATTTTTGTTGCCTTTAGCCAGTATCCTTCCTACATAAAACACACACACACACACACACACACACACACACACACACGCACACAGAAGGTTATGCGACAACACACGATTGTAACAATAACACACTAAAGTTTTAATAAATATTTAATCGGAGTAACGAACCGAAATTGGTATAACAATCTCGCCACTCGTACAAGCACTGGAATTTTAATAAAACTTAATTCGGAATAACAAATTAAAGCTTGCAAGAATAACTCACTAGCTGTGCAAGTCGCTCCTTACCTATCCTTCACTCTCTCTCTCTCTCTCTCTCTCTCTCTCTCTCTCTCTCTCTCTCTCTCTCTCTCTCTCTCTCTCTCTCTCTCTCTCTCTCTCTCTCTCTCTCTCTCTCTCTCTCTCTCTCTCTCTCTCTCTCTCTCTCTCTCTCTCTCTCTCTCTCTCTCTCTCTCTCTCTCTCTCTCTCTCTCTCTCTCTCTCTCTCTCTCTCTCTCTCTCTCTCTCTCTCTTTCTCTCTCTCTCCCTCCCTTTTTTTCACCTTACCTCAGACATTTCTCCCTATCACCTCTTTTCCCATTTATCTGTGAGAGGTAACGGAAAAGTGAGTGATACCTCGCTGTCTCTCTCTATCCCTCATTCATTTTGTCATTTTCACTTCATCATTTCTAATTCTTTATCAGTTGTATACATAATTCATTTGCATTCTTAATCAGTTTCATTCAGTATATATATATATATATATATATATATATATATATATATATATATATATATATATATATATATATATATATATATATATATATATATATATATATATATATATATATATATATATATATATATATATATATATATATATATATATATATATATATACTCTTAAACTATTTTCTACTATTTTTACATTTTGTTATATAATCTTGATACCATTTATTTCCATTTTTTTTGTTATGGCTGTAGTTAGAGTACTCTATATAGGGTAATGATGCACTGCCAGGGGTGATACAATAAGGGTAGGGAGAAATTTAAATGAATTTAATGTTGCCTCTTGACTCTGACTGACAAAAGATCTAGACAGTTTGATTTCTTCTTTCATCATTAATGATAAGATTAGGCATGTCAAGGAGGATTTCTACAACAGCTCCTGCCGTAACATAATGGGTGACCACTGCAATACCACCTTGTCATGTCACAGTAAAGTTCTTTATTAGCACCTTGCTGCAGATTGATCTCTTTAGTGTTCGGAGAACAAAAAGAGCCTTTCCTTCAAAGATAGCTTCTATACCTTCACGAGTGATTTTTTTTTTTTTTTTTTTTCATATAGGAGAGACACCGGCCAAGGGCAACAAAACTAAAAAAAAATAAATAAATAAATAAAAAAAGGTCCACTGAGATGCCAGAATCTACTAGAGAAAGGGATGAATTAATGAGAATGCTGGTTAATTCTTGTATTAGAGAGGTGGACAGAATAGAAGTGAGAAAGAAGAAAGTCTTGTGCAGCGAGGCCGCGGATGGAGTGGCATGCAATTAGCAAGATCAGAAGAGCAGTTAGCATGAAAATAGCTGTAGAAGATAGCAAGAGATGCAACATTGCGGCGATGAGAAAGAGGATGAAGAGTCAGAGTAGAGCAGTTTGATGAGACGAAAAACTTTCGATTCTATCCTGTCTAGAAGAGCGTTATGAGTGGAACCCACAGACATGTGAAGCATACTCCATATATAGACGGATAAGGCCCCTGTACAGCAGGGGTGTCAAACACGCGGCCCGCGGGCCGCATGCGGCCCGCCACACTACTATGTGCGGCCCGCGGCACGTCTCATATTTCAGTCTTACAGTTGGTCTTTTTACAGGAATGATTAAGCCAGCCAGCCCTTTGCATTTTAAAGTCATTATATAAAGATATAAAGATACTATTATATTTTTTGGGCGGTGATGTTCCTCTGTGGTATAGTAACTCCCAACCTCGTCAAGTGTGTGTGTGTGTGTGTGTGTGTGTGTGTGTGTGTGTCCGGCTCGCCGCCACCCGCCAACATTCTCTCTCTCTCTCTCTCTCTCTCTCTCTCTCTCTCTCTCTCTCTCTCTCTCTCTCTCTCTCTCTCTCTCTCTCTCTCTGTGTGTGTGTGTGTGTGTGTGTGTGTGTGTTATTGTTAAAAGTATTTTTCTTAATTAAAGTAAGTGATTGCAAACACAATGTCACCAGCAGGAACTTTACCATCTGCTTCAAGTTTTCTATCGTGTTTTGTAGTGAATGAATTATTCTCATATATTTTCACGTAAATCATGTGATCAGTCTCGTCGACTGCGTTCCAAAGCCAGTGATTATAGGTGACGAACGAAAATACACGTAGTCGTACGGGCCCTGCTCCGTAATATACATGTATTAGACGTGACCATAACTCGTCATTCCTCCGTCTCACCGAGAATCGGCCTTTGACTTCAGTCCTGCTTTGTCCTTCGAGAGCGTCACAGCGTCAGATTTTGGTGTGACTCTTACTGCATATCATCTCATCATGATTTCCAAGAAGCGAACAGTTACTGAAGAACATCGTGTGATGCAGGAAAAGTGGAAAATATCTTACTTTTTTGCTGAAGTGAATGGAAAACCAACTTGTTTGATTTGCAACCAAATTATAGCGGTGTCAAAAGAATATAACATTCGGCGACATTACACAAGCACTCATGCTTCAAAGTATGATGTGTATAGTGGAAAACTTCGTGAAGAAAAAGTAAAGACGCTAGAACAGTCTCTCAAAAGGCAGCAGTCAGTGTATCAGCGTGTTCATGAAGCCAGTGACACTGCAGTACGGGCAAGTTATAGGATTGCACGGGAAATAGCTGTGTCATCGAAACCATTTTCAGAAGGGGACTTTATAAAGAAATGCATGATGATGGCCGCAGAAGATATTTGCCCTGAAAAACGTAGATCATTTGCAAACATAAGCCTTTCAAGAAATACAGTTGCAGAAAGAGTAAATGAACTGTCAGAAAATCTTAATAGTCAGCTCAAAGAAAA